>NC_142575.1:32575000-32875000 GCF_041283825.1 Pyrus communis
TCATCCTGGTTTCCCCAATAGGAGCTGTTGGATCTAATTCTGAAATTTCGCGGCATATCGACTTCACCTTGTGAAAGTACTGGGCAATCGTCATGTCGCGTTGTACCATCGATAGCAGCTCATTCTCGAGAAGTTGCAATTTTGTATCGTTCCTCTTCGAAAAGAGTGTAACAAAAGTGTCCCATGCTTCCTTTGGCGTTTTAGCATCCCGAATGTGCTCCAACATTTCTTCTTCTATTGTGGTCTTTAAGGCAAACATTGATTTGCCTGCTTTAATTTTCCACTTCCGCAAGACACCGTTAACATCTTCCGCTGCCGGTTGTGTAACTTCACTACCACCGACAACCTCCCACAAGTCTTGACCTTGAAGGTAAGACTCTATACACGTTGCCCACGTGTTATAGTTTTGGTTGTTGAGCTTCTTGATTCCTCCAACAACTTGAAGATCACCCATCGTATCGGCAAGACTTTGACTACACCGAACAAGCTTGAGTGACTACCGTGCAGAGTAATACACTACTCTCGACACAAAGAAGCTCCCTCTCAAGGTTTGTGATAACCCCAACAATAATCTCAAGAAATTTTTTTCTGATGTGGAAGATCAGTCAAAACTGCAACCACAGAGCATACTCGGAATTTCAAGAGACTTTACAACCAATACTCTACCAAGAACGATCCCTGACCGACTTGGCTCTGATACCAATTGTTGAATAAGAAGAGTATCCAAGATAACTCTAATGATCCCAAGAAGAAGAAAATAGAGCACACTCTTAAAGAAAGCTCACAAAACAAACTAATTAGAAAAGCTTTTCTTATTTAGCTCTAGGCTTTGTTTTTCCTTGGATGATATACAATGCTTGAGGACTTGGGTATTTATGGCAAACCAAATGAAAGCTACACCACACACTTACTTCACCTACAACATCCACCTACTTCACCTACAACCTCCACTTACTTCACCAACCTCACACACTTACTTCACCTACAACATCCACCTACTTCACCTACAATTGACATTGATTCTCAACAGTAGGCACATTTAGACACAATGGCGGAGTTAGGAATTTTTTATCGGATGGGCTAGCTTAAAAATTTAAATTTTTTATAAATAAAGAAACTTGATACCGTGTTTTTTGTTGTATCAGCTAGCTTAAAAAAATTCACAAGGTGAGCCAAAAATTTTTGTAATTAAATAAATACGTGTTAAAATTCAAACAAATCCAAACTTGTACATGTACAAGAAGCGATAAAAAAAAAGATGTAAGAAAAAGAGATGGTATGTAAACTGTATTATATAATTTTATATAGTTAAATCTAAAGAATTCAGATTAATGACTAAATATATGATGAGTGAAAATCAATCAAAATTACATGTAAAATTTTATTTTTCGCTGGAAGCTACTTGGGCTACAGCCCAGAGCAACCCTTAACCTGGCTCCGCCAGTGTTTAGATGTGAAACAAAGAAATGTGGCACGACGAACGTGATGATTTTTAGTTTGAAGTAACTTCCGCACTCTGCTTTTGTCCACCTCCATTCCTCCTTTTTACTTTAGCCATGGACAAAAACAAAAGTAGGATGCATATTGAGAAAACGAAAGTGTGAAAATCACCACCTTTTTTATTAGGGTCATCAATTACAAAACAAGTGGTTAAAACTAGACATGTAAAAGAGAAATGCAATGCGACGAAGATGATTTTTTATTTGGGAGTTATTTCCGCCTCCCATTTTTTTCCGTTTGCACTCCTTTCACTCTAGCAATGGACAGAGACAATCAAAGGTTGCCTATGGAGAAAATCAGAGTGTGAAAATCACTATCCTTTTGATTAGGGTAAATGATCACATGCTTAATTGATAATTACACTCAGCAAAGTTGATCTGCTTGATGCTTCCTACGCCGCCGTCGCCGTGGATGATTTCGATGCTCTTGATGGCCGTAGGCATGAGCTTGGGGATGAGATTGTCGGAGTCTGTGATCAAGGCCTTGAAAAACCTGTCTGCTGCCACTGGACTTGTAAATTCCTGCCTCGAACTTATGGAACTCATGATAGTTAGCTAATTAATTACCCTTTTGCTAATATGAAAAATGATAATTAGAGAGTTTAGACGTAGGGTTGAGAGAACTGAATTGAATGTAAACTCCTGGATCAAAACTTGAAGATTTGAATTTCTTACTTTTTATAGTTGGCTTTGTTGGACCATATTTATTGCCATAAGCATAAACCATAGAACACAAAATTTGACCTAATCGTCATAGTCTAATAGATATGAAATGAAACCGACATGGAAATGCTTTTAAAATTATTGAAAACCCTAGAGAAAATAAAATACTTTTGGATACTAAACGCATTTGAAGTTTTTTTTGTAAGAAACATATAATTGGTGCTTCTTTGCTTGAAGCACTTTAGATGCTTTTTAGGATTTACTTGCATTTTTATTAAGGATTGGTTTCAAAAATATTTTCACTAAAATACTTTTAATCATTTTAAAAGTACTTCCAAAATAGTCTAATTCAAACGTGTAGATATTTGTATTATTGTTGTTGTTGTTACAATCATCAAACATTGATTTATATAACAAACTGTTCTTGTCCTTGCTAGATTGTTAGACGCATCTAAATCATTTTTCAGACAATATAATCCACCAACTTGTTTGGATAGGTACCTTTTGGTTCATGGTTAAAAATTTAGACTATTTCTCGATTTTTGCATGTCGTTTATACAAATATAAAACAGTTAGATGATATATTTTTTATGTTAAAAGTAGAGGGTATGTTCGTGTCTCTTGGAGCCAGCGAGCCAAAGAAAAGGCCAAGCTCTATTAAGGAATGGAGAAATAAACTTAAGACCTTGAGTGCATAGATAAACGTTCGTAATCATTAAAAAATTCGCGTAATAATCACAAGAATGGGAAAATATAAAATTTATAAACAGGGATTATATGTCATCCACACCAAAGTCTGGCAGGATTTGTCAACAGAGCTCACTCTTAAACATATACAAGCAACTGGATTTATTGCTTCACTTTAACTTTGTATATATAACAAGAATGTATTAAAACCTCTCTCTCCGTAATAAATCAAAGAAATCATTGAAAAAAAAAAAAAGAAGAAAAAAAAAACCTGAATCACTCCGTCAATGTATCGAGTTATAACACCTCTACTTTCTACTCCCAGCTTTGCGTTTCATCTCAGCCGGAACTGGCTGCCTTGCAGTCCGATGTGGTACCCCGTTCAAAGGTTTTCGTGACGGTGAAGGGCCTAGAGAAGGATTAAAGCTCTTGCTGCGAAAAACCATTAGCAGCTCTTTTAGGAATCAGGTAATATAAAACTCATGCAATTTGCAAACAGAAGGCCACGTTCGAATTACCTTGGTTCTAGGCCTTTCATTGGCTTTCCATTAGGTTTCTTGGTTTTCGACGCAATCCCATTGGCTATGCTAGTAAGTTTAGTTTGATTGAATTGCCAGAGCAAATCATGCTCTGAAGAGTCACTGGTGGCAGCATCAAGATCATCCATGTCATCGGTGCTAGCAACATTGAACCCGTTGCTTCCCGCAAACATATTGTAGGATTGTTCTGTATAAACCTTGGAAGAATCCTGGAGATATTTCTGGTAGAAACCATCAGATAAATTCCCACTGTCTGCTCCCCATGATCCTAAAGGATTTCCAGCTCTGCTTGCTTCTAGCTTGTTTACCATAACCTTATCAACCCACTCGCCCGAGCTCATGTCTCTATCATCCTCTCCACAGTTCTGAATAGGACTATCAACTGGGGGCCAGGGAGATGAATTACCTAGTAGCTCATCAAGATCAAAGCTTTGTCTTTTTGTCCTCGAAGCAGAATTGTCGTTAATCTACAAAAGCAAGACATCAACAAGAGCGCCAAGTCACAGTGATTAGAACATACAGCCAAATGACCGTTGAAAACAAATCTAGGACAAGAAACTACAAGGCAAAAGAATGAGGCATCAAACTCAAAATTTGACGTGACATCTACTGACAGTTGAAAAACAATGACGTCCTTCAGAATCACCATCAAAAGCTTACACTTACCTCAATTTTGCCTACATTGATCATTGGTGTCTGGCAACCATTCTGATCCCCCATCATGTCTGTACCCTGATGGTTAGAATGAAATGGTGACATCTCACCAGATTTCATCCTGTATTTATCAGAGCTGCCAGAGACTGGGGGTTGATTGCGTTCAGCTTCCTCTTTCCTGGCTAGTTGTGCCTTAAGACCAGCAATCTGATCGCAATAGAAAATTTCAGTAATGCATAATGAGAATTGAAACAATACAAGTGAGTGTGACAGTGTGTAAAAACCTGTTCCTTGAGAGCTTTGACATCTGTGCTATCTTTGTTTACTCGGGCTGCACCAAGTTCAACTGTGGCTACTCGCTCTGCAAATTTGAGCGTGCTTATTGTTTCACCAACAGCATCTGGCTCAGGGCTTATGTGAACAAACATAAGTGTCTTGGCCTGTCCACCTGAAATATGATTACAAATAGAGAACCATAAACAAAACTTTCTCAATAAACCAGGCTAAACATCTCTCAAGAAGGCATGTTTTAGTTAATCTTACCAAGTGAATCTTGGAGCAACTGTGTTAGTTTACTATTTCTATAAGGAACATGTGGGTTCTTTTGGGCAAGGGAAGCGATAACATCGCCTAAAGCTGAGAGTGATTTGTTAATATGTTGAGCTTCTTTTAATCTATCCCCAGTCACCTCAGATTTGTCCACCCTCTCACTTCCTGCAAGATCAACCAGATGCATACAGCCACGAAGAATAGCTCCAGATGTCAAATCCCTTCCTTGAACATGAACATTCAAGCAACTGCAGATTGATAAAAGTTCGAGACTTAGAGTTGGCTAATTGCAACAAAACCATTTATACATGCTCTCAAAACACAAAAAGAAGACTAGATTCCTACCTGTGAGAACGACTACTACGGTCATTTAGGGCAGTTGCACCCACAACGCGATTCTTTTGTCCAAGGTTCATCAGATCGATAACATCAGATGTTGATAATACAGGAACAAGATTTGCATCTGGCACACTGAGACCTGTTTGAGAACTATTACGAATTTCTAATGTGCGAATAATTAAGGAAAGCCTGGAATGTGTGAAAGACAACAAAAACACAACTTTTTTAGTTTATCACAAGTGTTTTGACATGTTGCTTGACCTTCAAGACCTATTGGAGAAAAAAATATAAAAGCAGTAAACTAGTAAAGGATATCTTTTGTTACTCCCATCAGTAACAAGGAGATCTCGTACTTGCTCGTTATAGATCTCAATCATTTGAACAGAGACATCATACCGGAAAGTGTCCTTTCTTCGATCTGCTATAAAAAACAAGTCTCCCAATGCCCTATAATTTACACCTTGGCTTTTCTCTGTAAGTTCTCTGGGTCCACTCTGATCAATTAAACAACATAACTTAGTGATAATATGCATAATCAATCAAGCAAAATCTACAATTCATGTAAAAAAAAGATGTATACTGTGATTGACAGCATATATTACCATAGTGTAAGTTTTGCCTGATCCAGTTTGCCCGTATGCAAATATGCAAACATTGTAACCATCAAGGACGGACCGAATCAGTGGTTGCATATCAGAGAAGACATCAGCTGCGAGGCATTAGAAGATAACATGGTGAAAAATACAATCAAAAGTTAAGATTATAGAACTTGAAGATTGTTTCCTTAACAAATAAAAAAATAAAAAAACCTTAAGAGAGGCTTACCAACCTTGGCTTGCAGATGGCCCGAATACTTTGTTGAAACTGAAGGACTTGTGTCCGTTCCCATGCCTTGCTGGGGTGTTAATAGTGATATTTCCATCTTCTATATGATCCACAGTGCTTAAACAGTTTGATACTCCAGATAAGAAGGGTCTCACTCGACAATAAACCCTGATACTTCCTAATCAACACAACAGATAACTAATTAGCCATTGAGGACTAGACTTGTGAAAGTTTAGAGTCTAGACCAATTTATTACCCTTGAGATCTTGAACTTGATTGTAAAGCTTTCGATTTTCTTCAAGAACTCTGTGATATCCACTCGCTGCATGAGCTAAGCCATGAATGTGTAAACCTATGGAAGGAGAAAAGTGAACGAGGATAAGGATTTCTTCTACTCACCACCCTCAAAAGGAAAAATGTAACCAAAAAACAAACAGATATATTCTTTCTGAATTTATACCAATATTGTGGAACTCCTCGTGGAACTTCATTTTCATAAACTGAATACCAGATTTGGTAGTGTGAAGAGTTTGCTTTAATTCCTGCAAATTGATATGTGGCATGAGTATACTAACCAATAAACACAAAAAGAAAAAAAAAAAAAAAAAAAAAACAGATCACGGCTGAAACCCACCTGAACATCTCTTTGTTGTTGATCAAAGATCATTTGCTGTTTAAGCAGCCGACTTTTTGATTCCTCATCCGAGATGTGCTTTGTATTGACAAGTGATTTGTCTTCCACCTGATAATTATTGAAAAAGACAAAGATATTTGAGTTTCAATCTATTTATGAACTTTAACATCAAAATATGAGTTTCTGTAGATGACCGGAAACAAAAGCACAATAGTTACCTTTTTATCACCAGAAGCGAATTTCATTGGAAACTTGTATCCATGCGAAACAGCCACATCTTTTGGACTTGGTTTTGTCTGTAAGATAAATTTGTAAGCGCGTAAATGTTTGAAAAAGAAACAAAGAGAGAACCCTAATCATATTGAATAGGTGAAAGCACGTGTCCCTACAACATATTTTCCAGATAATGTTTAAAGGGTAACAGTTTTGAAAGAGAAAAACAAGCATACCAATTCACATTGGCTGGACATACGTTGCTCAAATTCCTCCATGACCTTGCTTAGCACAGACTCTACCAACTGTTGCACATTCGGGTAAAATAACCGAATTAAGTAGCAGCAGAAAAGTTACAAGATATCACTGGCAGTGAATCAATAGTACTTTATAGGTAGTTGTATCAAAGAATCAAACAATGCTTTTTTTCTTCCTGGCAAGTTAAAAATGCAATTCACTTGGTTAAACGCAGACCAGTTAGACAATATTAAGTAGCAGATATGAGTTGTACAAGATGAGGGAATGTTTCCCCAGCCTTACCATCGGAACTTCTTCAGGCTTCTTATCTAATAGAACTGCGCGAACAAGCATACTCAAGGAGTGAGAACTAGGCTGCAATAACTCAAAACAAGAAAGGACGAACTTATAGTTCTTACTCAAGAATGCCCAAATACACAAAAGAAAATTAATAATATAAGGTTAGAATTGTTAGTTTACCAACCATCTTATTAGAATTAAGATCAGAGGACGGAGCGCTCAAGGATTTGTCATTCATTGAGGAAGTTCTTGACAGCGAATTCGTGAATGGCTCCGAATTTTTCCTTACAAAAGGCCTTGCCGCAGAAGTAGTGGGTTTTATGTTTGCACCAAATTTTGATATGCCATTTCCCCCGGTCTGTTTCCCCTCACTGTAAGATTTAAGCGCCAGAACCGTATTTACAACTCTTGCAGATTTCCCTCCCTGATGGGATAACAAAATAAAATGGATATATGTTAAAGAAGTATTTATCTTAGAAAATCTAATTCTGAAAACTGTAGTTGTCCGGTTACAAGTTCCAGTAATTTGATGCGCATAGAAACTTATCGAAAACTTATCGAATACCCTTGTGTAAAAATACATACTTGTTCCAAATCAGATGCCTCAAACGAGGGAAGCCCCATCCCCTCGATAGCAACAAGGAAGTTCCTCACATTCTCGAAGTACTGAAACGCAGACAAAGCCGCCCCATCGGGGATCAAAGCGGAATCGCATGGACTTTCTACCACCTGAAAAAAATAATTAAGCAATGCAAACAATGGCTCAATATTTGCAAAATTGAAATTGAAGACGAAAAAATGCGAGAAATTAGGATAGGATCAGAGGATCAGGGTCACCTTGGGCACAGCTCCAGGTTGAACTTTATTGATCGCATTGCAGAGGATTATCCCACTTCTCAATCCAAGCCTAAACTCTTCCTCCGAAGGCTCTGCCGGCATGTCTTTAGCGGCAACAACGCCGATCATCTTTCGAAGCCACCCGGCCGCCTCATTTCTCCTTGATGCTACACAACGAAAGGTTAGCTCGATTAGCTCAAACAAGGAAACGAAACGCAGTTTTCAAGTATTCAATTATTTCAAACTTAGTATCAATTGGTAAAGTTAAACCAAACAAAGAAGAGAGAGAGAGAGAGAGCTGATTTTCTGTTTGGTTGCTGAGAAAATGAAGGAAAATACAATCTTGAATACAATCGAGAGAATTTGGATTGAAAAAAAAGTGAGTACCGGCTTCCTCAGCTTTTCGAGACTCCAAATTAAGATCGCCGAGGCGAGTGCCGTGCTGTTGAAGCACGTCCTCCACCATCGACGCAACCGAAAACGACAATGCCGTTCCTCCTGCTGCCGCAGCCATCGCTTCTTCTTCTTGCTTGCTTCCCCACCACAAACAATTTCTCACTCCAAATTCCGAAAACTGGAAACCGAACTCTTTCACAATTCAGCCATCAATCAATCAAATCCCCCTCAACTTCCCAAAAGAATCTATACGAAATCAATGCAATCCCAGCTATCTGCTGTATTGCCTTCTGACAGAAAAGATCTAGAGAACCAAAACCAGTAAATCACAGCCAGAAGAGGGAGAGAGAGAGAGAGAGAGTATCTCTGTTGTTATTGTTGTTGGTGTTTTAATTGATGTAAAGGTTTCTTTGTTTCCAATTTAGACTCTCTTTCTCTTCACAGTCCCATGAGGATGAGGCACCTTTTGCTTTTCTCCTTCTCTTTCTCTTCTCTCTCTCTCTCTCTCTCTCTCTCTCTCTCTGTTTTAATACTCTCTCTCTCTCCCTCCGACCTCCCTTTTTCTCTGAACCTACTCTCCCCCGCCCGAACCTGTTTCCGAGCCTTCCCGGGTTTATTTCAAATTACGAAACTACCCTCTTTCTTTTCAAGAAAAATATATTATGTTGATGTATGCATTCTAACTTAGAAGTCTAAAGTCTAAACTATACAAAAAGAAATTAACTAATTAATTTGGTTTTTTTAGAAATGGTTCTGATCATAAACACAAGTTTTGTGAGTCAGTCACTAAGTGAAAAGAGAAAGAACTTCTCCTCAATTTTAAAGTCATTTTTACACGCCAACTGAAAGCGTGACTGTAGAAGATTTGACTATGTGGTTCGGGTTAAGATCCTACTTAGAGGACATACATCACGGCATTTTAAGTAAATCTTATTTTGATGAAAAGCTATTTAATGTTCTAACTTGTAAGCTCACCAAATTATTTGATCTTATTATAACCAAAAAGAAGAATAAAATTATTGCTCTTGCAAAGGAAAGCAATACTCACCATAATCTTTGGGGTAACGGTTTGAACGTTATATTTGTGAATAGTTAGAGAACATTGTATGCAGTACTAATAAATCAATATAATTTTTCTTAACAAACGATATTATCTACACTAAGAAAATAGGAGAGAGTGAGCTAAGTCTTACAATTTGCTAATAATAATGTGAATAAATTAGTAATAACACGTAATAGTCTGATGGTTAGACTAAAAATACTTATCTATGGTAACAATTCATTTGTCACAATAACCTTTTTTTCTATACGAGATATATATGATTGCATGAAAATATTTGCCCGACGTTTTGGATACTGAAGGACGGTCCAAATTAGTATAAGGTTTTAAAACCATAATTAAGATTCATGAAACCTAACATGCACTATATGCTTTAAATCCAAGCGTCTTAACTTCTTTTAAACCTTGATCATCACTTGTGTTTTCTAATTTGTTAATGATGGATAGTGTTTGTGCCACTAATCTATTGCCTTAATTAAACGACAAAACTTCTCCATCTATGGATATTCAAAAACATTAAAATTTTGAAATCTTATTTGAAAACATAAACAAAAGCTATCTATATAATATATACAAACCATTCAAATATATATTATGAGAAGTCGGTGGGTTTGTCCATTTCTTTTGAATTTGGATCCTACCCAAACCTTAGTGTGTGAATCTTAAGAATTATGAAATTGGGGTCTTTGGTTTGTGTGAAAGAGAAATTGGAGCATTTGGTTTGTGTGAGATGAATTAATCGGAATGAGTTAATGGAGATTGTCGGATTCAATTTGAGTGGCCCTGATTACATGGTCCTAGGCTCCGGACGGTGAAATCCAGAGTGGTGCCCATTTCTTTTGCACACTTTGTATTTAACGTCATAATTTTGGTCATGTTCAGCCACCTTTCTAATTAAAAAAGGAGGGAAAATTATTTAAATTTTGAAATCCATATTATTATATATGGGGTTTTGGTTAAGTTGTTTCAAAGCAACGAAGACATGTGGGAAGTTAGAAGATCTTGACACAAGCTTGGGCAAGTGAAAAGTTTGAAGGCAAGATGAAAGAATCGACATTATCCAATCACCCAATGCCCCCAATAATAATATGTCGAGGAAGGGTAGTGGGGTTGGTCGTGTGTTGCAATCAGATAGTAGAAACGGTTGTTGAAAACAGTAACCCGCCGGCCTTCCAGTTATATCTTATTAGGTCATGTTGATCATGGGATTAACCAATAACCACTAAACGTCCCATGTAAGCAGGTAAAGACTGGCCTTGAGCTCTAAGTTACCAAGCTTGGAACTAATTTTTAGGTCAAAATGTTGGACTGAATTCTCGAAATATACTAATTACTAAGAGACCAACTTTTATGATAGAGGTACATTGTCTATATGGTATCTCATGTCAATTGTACTATGTTATATATGTTGAAGAAAAGTTACTCATAATCTTTTATCATTGATATGAATATTACCGTAGTTGTTTACCCTCACCATAAAGTGTTAGAACTTCTTCTTTTTTTCGTGCGATATTAGTTGATAACAAGAGTTATTTTCAAAAGATTTTAATGGAAACTTTTGTCACTATACATTGATTTCACACATGAGGAACATGCTATGATACTATCACGCAGAATATTATTTAGACATACAAAGCTGATTACATTACTAATACATTATCTAATATAACTAGGTCCTACATACAAAAGAGGAGTAGCTAAACTTTTTATAAGTTCATGCACAAATCTTAATTTTTTGACGTGAGACGACTCCTCGCATCCTTACATTCTCGATTATAATCATTACTTGACATAAGCTCTCGAATACAATAAAAGGCATTTAATTACTTGTAGGTTTCGCTTTATTTATTATGAATCATTTGCAAAATTGCAAGATTTGGTGACAATAATGTGACTAGGGAGAGAACAAATTAATTGAGCATGGTAAATACTAATAGTTTGTGTTTTGGCCAGAAAATGTTATGTGGCCATGAGTTGAAAAAACAAGTCATCTCCCTATATCAGAACAAGGAAACAAACAAATGGGACACTATGGGAAGCATGGGGCATGCGTGTTGCAGATCGATGGCTTCAACGTTCGAAAAATTCAAATGGTAGGTGCGGTGCCGAACCTCCAGGTATGGATAAAGTTGAGGCCCCACGTAGAGCGTGTTTACCGGTCCTACTCGCGACCGCTCGGCGGGAATTTAACACTCAATAGCAAAAGTGGCTGATATAATCACACCTTCTGAAGTAAAATTTGAGTGACGGACCAATGGGAGTCGGCGGTCAAGCACGATGGACAACCGTTGCTTCGTACGTGGCATGCTTTCAGTGGATAAGGTTCGGTCTACATCAATCTGCCCTGTAATTAGCGGAGCTGCGGAAGTGTTTGATCAATCTTCCTCAACAAAACCCGGCAAATGTCTCGCGTACGTGGTTTACTGGAAGGAAGGCAAGTGTTCTTCGATTTATATCAAGGTTCTAAAAAATGTTAAATGCTAGTTGGGCGACGGGTTGGCGCCTAGCGCCTAGGCAGTTAGGTAGGGTCTAAGTAGACGTCTAGATGGTCTAAGCGGATTTAGGTAAATTTCTTGTATATTTTGTAAATAAGTGCATATTGATACTTACAAAAAATTATACTTGTATGAAATTCATGAATAAAATAATAAAAGAATGATAAAATACAAAAAGAGTATCTAATAAGTTCAAATTTTAAAAACACATTAAGCATATATACTGTATAACCATAGTGAGGAGTATTGTAAGACGACACATGTACAATAAGTTCACAATTTTAAACCACATAAAATGAAAAATAGGAGGAAAATAAGGAAATATAGTAATGTAGATAGGATTTTTTTTTTCAGAAAAAAAAAAAAAAAAAAAAAAAAAGGGCCTAGAGCCCAACCGATTTTTCCAACCAATTTGCAAGAAAATGTCTTGGGTCACCACCGTCCAGCGCCTGGATCGTTTTTTATAACATTGATTTATATTTAACAACGTAATATCATGGAAGAAAATTTTGTGTATGGTATTGTATTATTAGCTCGGAAAGTTATTATGATGTCCTCAATAATCTGGCCAACTAATGAAAGAGTACTTGAGGAATCCCGCTAAGCTTTCACAATATGAAGCTAATCGGACTCTAATATAATGTTTTGAAATCGCCTAGATCTCATTCAGCACTGTCAGACATTTCTCCCATGATAATTTGTGATTAGCTTGGTTGGAATACCGCTATTGTTGCGTCTCTTATGATAAAAATTCTTTTAAATTTAAGTAATATGTTGTTTCTTTAAAAGTACAAAAAGAGATTCACATAATTAGTCGGATTCATCAAAACATAGAATCAAGTTAATAATTTGGATGTATTAAAAAAAGTTAATAATATGAATTAACACATCAATGTTGAAACGAATCGTAATTGGGAAATTTTGATAGGGTGCGTAATATTAAATGTCTTAATTATTTGGGAATTAGGACCAAATAAAGTCCACACAATGTACGTATGTAAATATAAAAGATTTAAAAAGAAAAAGAATTTATGGAAGAGAGGAAAGTTGGAGAGAAATGTGAAAGAGAGAGGAAGAGAGAAAATTAGAGACATGCTTTGATGACATGTGGTTGAGCGAAAAAAATTTAATACCCATGATTTTTTTTTCTAATATTTTCTCTCAATTATATATGGAAGGGTATAATAGCATTTTCATTAATTTTTTGTTGACAAATAACGTTCTATTAATAGGTAGTATAGATTTTACACTAACAATTATTTTGAGAAGTAAAAAGTCAGATAATGTGGGAAGTAAATAAATGAAGCAATGTAAGAAATGGGTTGAAATTATTCAATTCTCAAAAGTAATCAAATTAATACAGAGAGTTGCTAATCATGATTAGTTGTATTAAAAGGTTGTCAATAGTTGGATTATAATTGCAATTACCAGTTTCCGAAAGATTATCTGTAGCCATATGGTCATCATGCTACTTCCCATGAATGCCTTTGTTGTAGGTTCTCCATCACTTTCTTTCTGCAACGGCATTTTGCGGGTTTGTGCACACAAGATGGAGAGCATGTGGCATCAGAAAATAGTCAGGTCATTGATGGTATATAATTATGTACAATTTTATTTTATTAAGGTTAAAGTGTTTTTCTCTCTTATCACGTGATATATTTAGAATAAACAAAGATAAAATACATCATAAGTATTGACACATGAAAAACCTCTTATGTGCTACATTATCTTGTCATATTCATAGAGTCTCGTTATCTTAGACCTCATAATTTGAAAAAAAAAATGTGATTATGCGTTTTAACGAAACACTTCCGGTATTATTCATTTTTAACGAAAATGATATTTTTACTCTAAAAAATTATTCTTGATACTATTCACTTACAACACCTTTATGTTATTTTGATTCAAACTTTAAATTTTTAAATCATTTTCATTAATTTTCTTTTAGATTAAAAATCAGATGGCAACTGATCATAATTTTCTTGAACCACGAGTCCAAGAAACGGGAATGTTGTCATATAATAGAAACAATACACACGTCATCATCCCATAGGTGATTTTTTAACACTTACGAAAAAGAAGGTGTACCTCAACTGAAGCAAAAGTGTCATACAAGCAAGCATATATCAGTAGGCGAAGGAAAGAGATCGTCTCGAATTTCACTGTCCGGTCTAATAATTAGACAATTTGAATCATTTGAATTGAACTTGACAATTCTTATTAACTTATTTTGCTGGTTGACTCAACTTACACAAATAAAAGGTTCTGATATCTCTTTTGCAAAAATCAAAATCCCAAATTTTCTAATTCTCAAACTCTAAACTCTATGATCTAGAGAAGATCCAAATTCATAGGCCAAAAAACCAAAAAGAAACCTCGTCCACATAGATGCAGTTTTTTATCTTTACTATATATTAAGAAAATCCTCATTGTCAACCTTTTGCCACTTTGTTTTCAATTTTGCCCTCACTTTTGAGACACACTCTTGACAAAAAGGAGGGCAAAATAGTAATTTTGTACCTTATGACAATCATATCCCCATTTTTTCTATTTTACCCTCACATTTGATACACAATATTTAAATAAAGAGGGCAAAATGGTAATTATGTAATATTAAGAAAAATATGCCCTTATTACGAGATCTCATCATCATTGTATTATACTCTTTTTAAAAAATTTAAAAACTAATCACATTCCTTAATAAAAAACAAAAAATAAAATGAAATTGTTCACACATAAAATGTGTGCTCGTCTTCTAGTTTAGTTTAAGAAAAGTGAAAGTAGTTGATAAGTTATAGAAATAGACTTTTTGACATCTTGGATCATACGATCTAACTAAAGCTTTACTGTACTCATGATTTTCTCATCTATCCTTGCATTTTCTTTTCCCAGTTCAGGGTAGAGTTCAAAGTAAATTTACAAAGTCAAGAAACCCTAATGGTTTTCACCGAAATGGCATATCTTCCTTCCTTGAGGTGATGGCTTTCAGAGAGAAGCTTAATTGTATTCGAGATATCGTTATAGATTTTGTAATGCATTTAAATTTTTCTACATAACAACGCTTAATTGACTTAAAATAACGTCATTGTGATATTAGATACTGATATAATCTTGTAGGTAAAGTCCTCTCGTTTCTCAGCCATGATCCGAAAAAATGCATAAAAAGATAGCCACTTCCCACCAGTTTGATGCCTTGATATAATTACACTGACTTTTTTTTTTTTTGTTCAAAGAATAATTACAATGACTCTTTAGCAATAGATATGTTACATAGAGAAGGAATATATATTGCCAAGTCATTGTCAAATGTAAAGCTAAAGCACTCATTCTCATCACGTTCATGATCATAATTAATTATGATTATAGTTTTTGATTGGCCAGAGTGTAAAAAAAAAAAGGCACTCTTTGGTGGCGAATGTGGATCATAGGCGTCCCCCACTGGAAAGCCAACACCAGCTACTTCCACCCACAAATGCAGTTATGAATTTCAGAACAAATGTATAAACCAAGTGGCATACGTTATATTACCATATCAATACATTGTTCTAAAATTTTCTGCCTAGGCGTTAGACGGTTGGTCCCGATTAATCTTTAGGAGTTTGAAAAATAAAAAAAGGTGCCTAGACCTACTTTATAAGTGTCCGCCTATACTGCCTAAGCACCCGCCTAGCCGTCTAGATTTGCCTAGGTCGCGATTCTCACTTAAACAAAAAATATAACTTTCATTTTGCATTTTTTTTTTCTTTTCAATAAATTGTAAGAGACTTGTTGAATACTTAGATGAACACATATTATATGCTTTTCCTCGTGTTTTCATTTTGTTCTAATACTTTAAAATCTATATGACATTCTATTTTGTTGTATGTATCCCCAAATGAAATTATGTATTTTTTAAGTATAAACAGACACTTATTTATATGTGTGATATATAAAAAATATACTTAAATCCACCTAGACTCCCACCTAGCCTCCTAGGCCTGAACTTGCCGCTCAACTAGCGCCTACCGTATTTTAGAACCTTAATCATATATATATAAATGAAAAATTCAAGCCTTTTATATGAAGAAACACCAATTTGTCAAACTTTCCAGTGGGTGGTTCTTAGTTCCTCGTGAGATTTCAAATGCTTGTTGTTAGAACTACTAATTAGAAGGTTTGCTTTAATATATGCATGAATGTGTAATCAATAACAGTGAGATGTGAAAAAATGTGTCTCATATTGAAAGTTTACCAAAGTTTGTATGTGTTTATAAAGAGTTGAATTACTGCTGGTATTTTAATATGGTGGAACCTTAATTTTTTATGGTATCATAGTAGTTTGGTTGATTTGTAAAGCCCACGATTCGTAACCTAATTTATGTTGTTCACGTGTTAGACTTTATAATTCTCCCACGTGGGGACTGTGTGGGAATGTGAAGAAATGTCTCATGTGAAAAGTTTACCAAACTTTACATGTGTTAATAAGGAGTAGTTGAGTTACTCCTTAAATTGATGATTGTTCTTCTTCTTATGATCAAATGAAACCTCAACTTTCTTCAATAGTCACATGATGAAAATGAATATGGAAATAAATAAAGGGTGGTGCTATTCACACATTCTCTGTTAATTTCTGTCGTTTGATCATCTTCAATTTATTTGAAAGGACGGTCGAAAATTGAAAGGTGCAAAAAGAGATGTGTGGATAGCACCACCCCAAATAAAAATGATGACAAGGTCTGGTTGTGTTTTAGTATTGTGTTGGTGGGACAACATGCATCATATGCATTCCCTGTAAATCATGAAAGCCTTGCACTCCAGCATCTTTTGGTGTACTTTTTGAGCCGACCAGGCTATGATGAGGGCTGAGACCCTCATAGAGATCAAGGGCATTACACTAGTCCTTTTGCTCCTCACATTCCCCTTAATCATCCTATGTACTTGCATATTGTTCGCTATCTGTTGCTCCATTTTGTTTCGAATGATATTCCAACTCATGCACTAACCCCATGTACCCAAAAAAAAGGAAAAAAATGAAGAGATTTAAAGAAATATTTCCTTCTGTTGTCAATCGAGCAAGGATATATAAATATTCTTCTGTGCTGTGAGTCACTTCTACGACGATGTCTTTAATTAAATGGTGTCAGTCATTGCAATAGAAAAACGTCAATGAATGTTTTCCAAGAAGCTTTTCAAATCATCAAAAGTATACTTATGTGGTGTAGTGCCTTGCAAATGCAATTTATAAACAGAAATAATTGTTTCATCGCATGCATATAGTGTTCGATTCGGTTGTTTGATGAGGTTTTGCTTAGGCAAGGGGATTGATATTCCTCCAGTGGTGGCTTTGCAATCACGTTCAATTAGGTTGGTTGGTTCCAATCTCTAATACCAGACTAAACCTAAGGAAACGTACATAGCAAGATCAATGAGATTTCTTCAACCGAAACTTTGATTTATGGGTCGACTCTTGATTGAGTGGAAACAAATGACAAGTTAACAACATAATAATTCGATATGGATGGGCTTTCTTTAGGTCAATGGGTTGAGAGGGCTTTAAGTTTTGTATGTTTTGTCCCTAAACGTAAATAGGAGGGTGTACTTTAGGGCCACTAGCGAATGGGCATTTGCCCTATGTTGAGAGGTGCATTAACGCGAGGCCTATTGAAGGGGAAGCTAAGAGTTTGCAGAAGTATTCTTCTTAGTTTGTGTCCTTAATTGTTTAGGCCTTTATTTTATTTTAGGATAGTTTTCTAGACTCAAGGAAGTTAGGGTTGTGTTATTTAGATTATATAAGGTCGGCCTAAGCTTTCGTCTACCCAATTTTTGTTTGAAGGAATGAGAGATTGGGACGTGTATTACCATGGATTTCCGGTCTTATTTTTATTTTATTTTTGTGGACATGTGTATCTAAATTGTTTTCTAAAGTTGTTGAAGAAGCCATGACATGAATATGCAAGTATTGTCCTTTATTTTAGGTCCGTTTGAGTAACAAGACAAAGAAAAAGATAACAAGGACAAGGTCAAGGAGGAACGGGAAAGCCATCCCCGCCCAACCGGGTGCATGGGGGACTAAATACTTTCCTGTTTCCTTCTTCTCCCAATTACAAGCGGTAATTAATTAATTAAGGCGGTAAGCAGGCGCATGCATCCACACACACATGCATATATATATATATATATATATATATATCGCATCAGGTGAACCATCACACACAGTTAATAAATTTGAAACCCTAGCTAACTAATGTTCCAGTTTCTCTCTTTCCCAATCACAATTAAAAAAAAAAAAAAGACAAGCATCAAACTTGCTTGACAAGTTAACAATGGCCGATTATGATGATGACGTGGGTTTTTGGTTTAAGCCAGCTGATCAAGAACTCATCAACTTCTTCCTCTACCGGAAGGTTGTTCTCCGACAGCCACTAGTGCCACGACACGTTGGCTTTGTGCATGAGATTGATCTCTTGGGAGACCACCAGCCCTGGGAGATTTGGGATGCCTGCGGAGGACCACAGCCCTACGGCAAACAAGCCTATTTCTTCTGCAAGCTCAAGAAGTTGTCAAAATCCGGTGTCCGCATTGATTGAAGGAATGCATCCGAAGGATTTTGGAACGGCAAACAACTCAGCGAAGACGTTTTTGTCCATCATGATGTAAACCCTAATAATAAGTGGATTATTGGTCGAAAAAGACAGTTTAAGTATGTCAATGAAGGGTCGGAGCACCATCACGATTGGTACTTGGAAACTTACATTCTTGCTAGCATTCCTGATGATGATCAAGCGGTGGTTGCGATTTGCCGACTTAGAAAGAATTACCACAAAAGAAAACGGTATGCACCCCAAAGAAATCGAAGGAGAATCAACGGCCGCAAAGAAAGACATGGAAGGAGAATCAATGGACAATTAATGGAAACAAAAAGGTAAAATTGTCTACACAATTAGAACTAGGGCCACCATTAGAATTAGAGCAACCAATATTATATCGATCATGTGAAACCAGAGAGACAAAGCTGCTCAAGTAATTTTACTACTGATGAGAAGTTGAACATAAACAACGACGTTGCGACTATGGGTTGTCATCAATGTGATTATACTAATTATGCTTCTGGGTATGATCACTATGGTGCTACTAGTTGCAATTGGAAAGAGTACTTTATACACGGGCTGCGGGAGCTGCCGGTGGACGTCAACGTATATGAGTACCTGATGAAAAGCCTAGATGCCGAGAACCAAATGCCGCCGCAACTGCGCCTGAGATGGCTGAATATAATTGTGAAAACCAAACGCCGCCGCTGGCCTTGCCAACTTCTGGGATGGATTATGGTGATCATGGACTAGTGGGAGCTAGTAAACGTAATCCAAGTCCTTTTGGGGTTTGGTCCGAATCGTTGGATGACCCTCACATCATTACATATTAACATATTCAATAGCAATATACAACCAATTAAGATTTGGATGCAGTGCAGCAGTTTAATCTTATTTCTTCGTGTTGCTATACCAAATTAACTTTTGACTAGTTTTAATTTATTAATAGTAGGGTTTATCACAAATGGTATTTGAAAGGAAGGCAGATTCTCTGCCCTCCCACTTTCCGTGTCCTCCTGTGCCCTTCTATTTTGTGTGGTCACGGTTAAACCACGTCAACATTTTATATTGTTTTTTATAGAGATAATAAGACAAAAAGAAATAGTAATATAAAATGTTGACATGGCTTAACCGTGACCACAAAAACAAGAAGGCACGGGAAGTGGGAGGGTAGAGAATCTGCCTCCCTTTGAAATTGCCCTCACCAATCACCATCAAGATGGTCCCTGAAATTGAAAATCAATCAATGTAATCCTAAAAATCAGTGTTGTAAATTAATGTGATCATTTCGTCACAATTTTGTTAAAATTTCCGTTTAATGTTGATGTGCCACATAAATGGGCCCACAAGATTTATCGATTTTTATCACAAATGGTCTTTGAAATTGACTCATACCATCAAGACAGACCTCATCGTTCTTTGAGTCATCAGACCACTAGGGAAACGTCGAACAAGCTCTCCAAGATTAAGGTTGCGAGGATGTTTATCGCCTCAATGTTAACGAATATGTCTCAGAAGTCGTTGCTAATTGGCCAAGCCATCATCAAAGGTGATCTCGATCCGGGTTTAATTTGGTGAAAGGTGTCGAAGTATGTAAAGATGGATGTGTTGAGGTTTTTTTTTAGAGAATAGACAACACATGAGGTAGAGGAATGTGGACTGGGATTGGATGTGATTGCAGGACTGAGTTTTTGGGTTGACAACTTTTTATTAACTATTAAATTATTAAACCTATTTGTAATTTTTTTAATTTAATTAGACTTCTATTGCCCATTTGTGTGTTACACCAGCTCATAACAGAATTTTTCATAGAATTGTGACGAAAGATTTGGGACACTTACTTGTGAGACTACATTATCGATTTTCAATTTCATGGACCATTTTGATGTCGCGGGTTAATTTCAGGAACCATTTTGATATCCAAGTCAATTTCAAGGATCCATTTATGTGCCACATCAGCACTTAACAGAATTATGACGGAATGACCACATTGATTTGCGACACCTATTTTCAGAGACTACATTAATTGATTTTCAATTTTAAAAACCATCTTGATGGTGATGGTCAATTTCAGAAATCATTTGTAATAAAAACCTTTAATAGTATTATATAATGTTTGTTTAATTCCTTGCGTATTCTTTAATTTATAGTTAATTGCTCTTCCCCAATTATATAATATATACTCTTGGTCCATCTTTGAATGCACTGGTATAAAAGTCGCAATTCAATTCTTTAGGGATCCATGCAATTACGAATATATTAATATTCGTTGAATATATGAGGAGATAATTAGGGCAGTTCATATGTCTGCCTCTCGCCATGTAAAAAAAAGTTTCCATGCTGATCATAATAACTTATATATACATTCATATTTTTTCTCCATATGAATGCAATGAGAAACCATAAGCGATATTTAAATTTTTTTTTTCAAACAAAACTTTGTCGTCCCATATCAAATTTGTTTATTTTAGCTTTTTTTTTTCCCCAAAAGTTGTAAATCACGTTAAAAAAAATTTATTACTTATAATCAATCATAAATTGTAATTCACGATATTTGATAGTAAAGATCTACTGTAATAAAGTGTATGTTATGTGTCACTAAAATAAATGGTTATTAATAAATAGCGATGTTTTGATAAAATCAATAGTAATCACAAAACAAATTTCTTCAAGTATGACATCATGTATTTGCTTACATGTACGAAATAAAAAGCGAACTGCTAAGGACACTCTTAAAAGTGGGACTCTTTACCTTATTTTTTTTGGCACAATTTTCGTGCAGACATTATAAAACACTGTGCAAAAGACATGAGGTCGTGGTGAGTCACACTTTAAAAGAGTTTTCTTAGCATTTTTCAAATAAAAAATATGTGTCTCCTACATTACAATTCAGGGTTTAGGCCAAAAGCATGTTTTTAAGAAGAAGAGAGTGTATTAATGGGATAATTGAAAACCAGTTTAACTTTTCAATAGTGACGCTATCATATTAATTCGTATTTTACTATCAATAAAATCAGTTTAACTTTTCAACCGTGACGCTATCATATTAATTCGTATTTAACTATTAATAAAACTCATTTATCCTATGAAAAAAAAAAGTAGCATTATTTGGTTGTAATTGGTTTTAAACCAAATTTATAACTAAATAATATGGTTGTTGATAGTTAAATTATTAATTAAATGTTGATTAACGTGCTTATTTTCTATTAATGACACATAATTTATTTACAAATTTAGTTTTAAAATTTGACATTCTTAAACTTATTCTTAGATTTATGATATACTAAAAAAAGGTTAATCGACAAAAACAAAGGTCAACGTCTCAGTCCTCGCGGATGTAAAAATAAAATAAAACAAAGTGACTCTACACTAGCATAAGCTGAGAGTGCGCAGCATAGTAAACCTGCGCATACACTTGCAGCGTAAACCGTGTGTAGAAGGAGGGAAAATAAGAAAGGGAGGGAAAATAAGAAGAGGGAGGGAAAGAGGATTGAGTTGGAAGCGAGCGAGTTGACCGAGTCGGCGAGTCGGAGAAGAAACAAGAAAATAAAAAGGGCACAGGCAGCGGGGAATTTCGGGAAAAAAAAAACTTGGGCTTTTGGGTCGTGGAATTAGCAAAATGGTGAACACGAAGGTTATTAGGCAGCCAAGCCAGTCCCCTTCTCTCCTCTCTTCTCCTTTACCTCTCTCTCCACCACCCTCCTTTCTCTCTCTTCTTTCTCTCTCCTCATCGCATTACCCTAAATTCTCCAACTCTCTCTCTTTCTCTTTCTTCCCTTTCTCTAACCCTAGCTCCTCCACCGCCTGTCTCTCTACCCGAACCAGACACCCACCGCATTCTTTTTATTTTTACTCTCCCCACCCCAATTCTCAATTCCCAATTCGTCATTCTCTATCTGCGTCTCTCTCTATTTCTCTATTCTCTCTGCTCTATACTTGGTTTGTTATTCTCTCGGGAGGTTTTCGATTGCTTTTGCTGCTGCGGCGGCTTCGGGTGGTGCACCGATTGGGTTCGATTCGCCAAGGTATTGGATCGGTCTATTGGTTGTGTTTTTGTTGATTTTGTTAGGTTTTTTTATGTGGGTATTTAATTTTCAATCTGTTGTGTGTGGGTTTTTGGGTGAGTGTTTGTTTGTGGTCTTAAGTTTGTTTCTGATGAACGATGAGTGTGTGCCATTGTCCTTGTCTTGATTATGTTCTGAATTGGTGTATTTTTTAGGTTTGGAGGTATGCAATTTTGGGGCTGGGTTGCTTTTAATTTCCTAAATTCGTGGACTTGATTTCGAATTGCTTCTAAATTCTGCTACTTTCTTTCAATTGTTGGTTGATTTGGGGTTTTCGTTGCAGCCCTTTATGGAATTAGTAGAGTTTTTGCAATATCCCACCTCTTTTTTTATTTTTGTTGGGTTGTGGGTTTTGTAATGCTCGTTCTATCGTGTTTGAATGTCATCATTTTGATTGTTATTGTTTTTGTTAGTTATCTGTTAGCTACTAGGACTCTGGGTTTTCAGCTGCATACTGATCATCTAGCAATACCAATTTGTGTTGTTGTCAACCTGAGTTGCTTTCCCTTCCTAATTGGATGTCATGGCTTAATTCGCTGTTTGTTGTTGTTCTCACGGGTGTCATATTATGAGTGCTTAACACCCTTCTCCTACGTGCTGTTGTGTTACTGACAGCACACGATTTTCTTGTTCGGAATTAAACATGTTTCCTTTTTTCTGGGTAGGGCTTTTGGCTTCGCTGGAGTACCTTGTTGGCGTTGTATTTTTCTTATTTCATGTTTCGATAAGTAGTGGCATCGGAAGAACTGAGTTGTAGCAACATTATCTCATGGAAGACTTGGGCAATAATCATAGACTGGACAGTATAAGCAGTGCTGTAAGAAAGAAGAGAAGTCAAACGTTTCGTCGACCTCGACCTGATTCATTTACTGAACTCCATGATCAGTCACCGTTGTCATCAACTACACCTTCGGATGATCAGAGCAAGGTCTCTAGTGATGAGAATGCAGGTTGTGATGCCAATTCAAAGAGAAAAGAATTAAGTCTTAATGAATGCATGGCCAGGGGGTCTTCTGCTGCAGGTAATGGCAAAAAATCTCACAAAAAGGATAGTAAGGGTGGAGGATGTAATTTGTTTTACAAGAATGAGACAGGACAAAATGGGAGCAATAACAAGCGTTCCGACGAAGGTTGCCTTGCCCCTGCTAATGGGAAGAGCTCAAGCTTAATGAAGGATGATTTGATATTGGAGTCAATAAGTGATGATGCATTTAATGGGAGAAATGGTGAAGGTCCAAGTACTGGGTTGTCAGGGTTAGATGGATGTGGAAATGAGAACAAGGTTAAAAAGGTTAAGCTCAAGGTTGGTGGTGTCACACGTACAATTCAGGCCAACTCTACATTGAATGGTACAACGGAGGGTGGGTCTTCTACAAAGACTGCTCGATTGTCAGATGTGTCTAGACCACGGCAGAAGCAAAATCTTCTGGTAATAACAATTGCTCTTCTTCGCTTGAATCAGGGACTCAGTATCTTCCCAATTATACGAAGAGGATTTTTAAGTTTTTGAGGTCTTGCATCATAGTATTTGAGATTTATGCGTATGCATTTGTGTTATGGGCCCTTATTGTCTTTGTTAAAAATTTGAACTTTGAGTGTACTTATTAGAAAGAATGTTAATTTTGTGTTTAAAATTTGTGGTAATCAACTTGCTTGTTTGTTTGACCAGAGCAGATAGTCTACTAGTCACCATGTGGATCATGTTAATTGGATAAATGGATATTTGGAATCTCCTTCTGTATGGAAATTTATCTTTTGCAATTATGTGGGCGTATGAGCATAATAAATGCATATGTTATGGTTAGTCTATTAAGATATTTTCATTAAACAAATTTTTCCATAACAGGGAAATTCGGACGATAATCATTCTCCTTTGGATAAGAAGCGAGGCTTAAAAGGAATTCCATGGAAGGATTTCTCAAGAAGTGGTGTTAGTCTTGGGAGAGATAATTATTCGATGGGCAGGACAGCAGGAAAGAGTACCTCTGGAAGGGAAGGCGATAGATCTGAATCAGTTCGGAAGAGCAAGCGAGTGCCTAAGAGGCGCGTCCTTGATGGAGATTTTGGAGATGAAGAAGAGGATGATGAGATTCGGTATCTGGAGAAACTGAAAATATCAAAGGTTGCTACAGTGTATAGAGATGATGATGATGAATCAAGCAGGAAGCACAGAAAACTTTCTGCAGTTTCCAACATTGATAATGCCGGTGCATCAAGGTTGGATAAAGACCTTAAAAGGAAGTCGAGAACTGATAGAGTATCTGGAGACACTGATTATGAGGAAGAACAAGATTCATTATCTGATGGGGAGATTGAAGGTAAAAAGAAACAGAAGAAGGAAGCTGTTGATTCTTTGATGGATGGTAAGAAGGAAATGACTCTCACAACTCGTCAAAGGGCCCTTCAGTCAGGCAAAGATGCCGCCCCTGGTTCAAGCTTAATTGAGTTTCCTGACGGATTACCACCTGCACCATCTAGAAGTGAGCTTTTCCACCATGATTTCATGTACTTGAATTTTTTGTTACTGTAGTTAATTGTAATATTTACATGTTATTGTTTTGGTTGACCACAGAGCAAAAGGAAAAACTTACAGATGTGGAGCAGCAACTGAAGAAAGCTGAGGCTGCTCAGAGACGAAGAATGCAGGTTGAGAAGGCTGCTAGAGAATCAGAGGTATGCTTGTTATTTGCCTTACTTTCATCATGTCCATTAATTTCTTCTGCGTTAGAAGTGGAAATCAGACTTATTTATGTAGTTATTTCTTGTTATTGAATTATGTAGGCTGAGGCTATTAGAAAAATTCTCGGTCAAGATTCCAGCAGGAAGAAACGAGAAGACAAGATAAAGAAGCGACAAGAAGAAATTGCACAGGTATTGAAACCTATGAGATGATCTCCCTCCCTTCCTCTTTCTCTGTCTCTGTAACATGCTAGCAGTTCGGTCTTATCACTCGTTATTTTATGCAGGAGAGGGCTGCCAATGCGTTGACACTTCCACCAAACACCATCAGAACTGTGATGGGCCCTGCGGGTACTATAGTGACTTTCTCTAACGACATGGGTCTCCCTGGTTTATTTGACGCTAAACCCTGCAGGTAATTACTTTTCTTGCAAGTTTTAGGCAATCTCTATGCCTGTTTCCTGATAGGGTGTAACTTCTTGTGGCATGGAAATTCAGCTATCCTCCTCAGCGTGAGAATTGTGCGGGTCCATCGTGTACCAATCCATACAAGTATAGGGATTCTAAGTCAAAGCTTCCTCTTTGCAGTCTTAAGTGCTACAAGGCAATCCAGGAAAAGACGGCGGTAGAAAATACATGCTAATGTCTGCAACAATCTTGTTCTAGCTTTGAAGTTGCATGCCGCAGGGTGAGGCAACATTCCATTCTTTTCAATAGCATCTTTCGGCGATGGCGGGGGATGCTGATGATTCTACAGAGAGTAGTTGATAACTATTAAGTACATATTTAGGGGGTTTGTGGTATAACATTCTTAACTCAGAGTAGAGATTTTTATACAAGTACAGATTGTTTATCCGTTGCAATATAATATAATATAATATAATCCCCTTCCATCTCAATGGTATTGCATTTGCACTCCCATTTGAGCAAAATTGCATTTAATGTTTTAATTGGTTAAAATTGTGTAAGCACTTTTTGGAGAAGAACAGTTTATGTGCTTCTTGGGAAGGACTTCAAGTATTTTTCCTTGGGTACTTGGACTTTTAATAAAAATATTTAGATGTTTATGATAAAAGCACCTGGAACATAAGTGCTTATGAGCAGAATCGATATCAACAAGCCCTCAAAATTGGTTAGACTAGTTGACGAGGACAATGCGTCCTGCACATTGCATTTGTGTATCCCTATTTTGTAGTTATTGATTAAAGTGGTTTAATGTATCGCTTGTTAAAAAAATTAGGATCAATTTCAAAAATAAAATCTTACTCGTGTGCTTTTTTACCCGAGTTGTGTTTTCGTCCTTAAATTCCAAATAAAAATCCTACAAATTATGGGCTACATCTTAATGGGCCCATGGGCTTTAGGCTTGGAAGGAGGAGGCCCAATAAAGTTAAGAATCGGGTGGAAGATAATTACAGAGTGGAAAGGTGGTAAGGTGTTGCTTGCTCCAACGCTCCACTCTCCCTGAAGCCTGCCGCCGTGTGAGCTTCCTTCCTTTCTTTACTTTTTGCAGATAAGGCGCCAAACAATTCAACTTCGTCATTTCTTCCCAAACAATTTACACTCCGACCAACTCAGAAATGGCGCAGACCTGCGTTTCCACCTCCGCCTCTGCTCTCAGATTCAACTCCCTCGTCCTCGCTCCAAACCCTAGCTCTTCTCCCCAACCGAAGTCCCTCTCTCTCTCCTTCCAACGCCTTCCTTCAAGGTAATTTAGCTTCAAATTCACTCTCTGCATTTAAATTTTTTCTAGGTTGTTCATTTGTGATCGCAAGGTCACGGTTCGAGTCGTGAAAACAAAAGCAGGATAAGGTTGTGTACGACAGACGCTCCCCGACTCTCGCAAAGCGGGGAGCTTTTGCTTGGGGTAGCCCTTTTTTCATTAGTTAGTGAAATTTCATATATTTTTTTTTAATACTTTAATAGAACTATTTGGATTGGTTAAGATGAGAAATTTGATGTTTTATAATTTGGAAAATAGCGGAAAACCCAGAAAGCCAGGTAATTGGTGAGAAAATTGATGGGATAATCGAAAGCAATGCTATGTGTTCTTTTTGTGTGTTTCTAGACGTTTGGGAAACTTATTCAGCTTAAGCTAAACATATGGGATGCAGAGACTTTAAATTTCTGCTAAACCCAGTTCTGTAGATTTTGTATCTCTGCTTTGTTCATGGAAATTTGCTTAATTTGCTAAATGTGAATGCAACGTAAAGGAAAGATTTTTTTTTTTTTTTTTCCCATTTAGCGGGGTCGGATAAAACCTTATGGTTATAATGGTTTGCAGGATGTTTAAAAATTTAGTTTGGAGCAGCAAAAAGAGTTCTCCAGTGAAAGCTATCTACTCTGGTGAATTTTGGACACCGGCGGAAAAGAATTCTCGTCAAGGAATTTGGTCCATAAGGTGGATTTAGTGTGCATGCATTATTAATATTTTCCCGGACAAGAAAGGTTGTGCATATCATTCATTTGTTTGTACGTCACTATGAATTTGATGTTGTAGGGAGGATGTGCAAGTTCCATCTTCACCATACTTCCCTGCGTATGCACAGGGACAGGGGCCACCCCCCATGGTGCAAGAACGCTTTCAAAGTGTTATTAGTCAGCTTTTCCAATATGTAAGGAGTAGCTATTTGTGTTTTTCTTCCTGTTTAATTTGGCGTGTTTTGCATCGGTAGTTAGTTTCTTTTAACAAATGCTTCTCTTGTTTACATGACTGTCAGAGAATAATACGTTGTGGGGGAGCAGTTGATGATGATATGGCAAACATAATTGTTGCTCAACTTCTTTACCTTGATGCTGTTGATCCTCAGAAGGTCTGTACTAATCTATTTCTGCTCTTTGCTTATCGTTGCTCTCTCGCTCTCTCTCGCATGTTTCTTGCAGTGATTTTTGGAATTGAATGGATTTTTTCAATTGATTGATCAGTTAGTCTCTTCTGATTTCTGAACAGGATATTGTGATGTATGTAAATTCACCAGGAGGATCTGTTACTGCTGGTACAATCTATCTTACAAAATTGTCTTGCTATGTTTACAGTTTCTTGTTCATAAGGCAATTGTTATATGTTACTTGAATAACTAGCTCTTTATCTACCTAGGTATGGCCGTTTTTGACACAATGAGGCATATCCGACCTGACGTCTCCACAGTATGTGTTGGACTTGCTGCTAGGTACCTGCCTCTATCATAGACTCTTCTCTTCCCCAGTTACTACTAATGAGTCTTCCAGTGTTCTGTATGTGTCTAGTGTTAGCTTATATGGATACAAATAGTAGCTTTGGGAATGAAATTTATTCTAAACACAATTTTTTATGCTGCTTCACAGATACTCTTGACTTGATTTGCTTAATCTTTTTTCGTTCGATTCCTCCATTTTATTGTCTTTCTGAGTGATGCTGCTGGCTATTACTGTACTGTTTTCTCCCATTTTATTTAAAAAGTAAAAGTTTAAGGTATTCTTCTCGTTGTATGAGTGGAGATGCTGATGCAGATTTAAGCTTTAGTTTGTGAACGATTACATTTGTTTAAAGCTTATTCGTATGTAACTTCTTATATAAGCTAGTTCTTCAGAATTTCAGCTGTTTATTGATGGCAAGATTTCTTACTTCGTGGTTGTTGCTAATGTTAGCAACCGAAACAGAATGTCTGTTGCCACTGACCAGTAATTGATATATGTATTTGTTTTTTCATAAACAGTATGGGAGCTTTCCTGCTTAGCGCTGGTACCAAAGGTAGCAATTCCTGTAGACCTGTGGTTTGTATAATTTGTGGTTTTGTGTCCTAAAGTGTGCTAAGTACTTTTCATATTTGCTGCATTAATTAACTGAAGGAAAAAGGTACAGCTTGCCAAATTCGAGGATAATGATCCATCAGCCTCTTGGTGGAGCTCAAGGTGGGCAAACCGACATCGATATTCAGGTATGTTATTTGTTTCCAGTTGTGAAACCTATCTGTGTCAACCGAAAGCCAAAAAGGATTAACCTATCTCCTTATATAGTGGGACCTCAAGTTACTTTAGCAATCGCATCTTGCTCAATCTTTTATTGCTGGTCATCATGCCTGTCTATTTTGGTACTTCAACCTTTATATGTTAAAGTAGAACTCTCGATGTCTTGAAAATTTAACCTGCCATTAAGAAAGATTAGATTTTGAAGATTTGTAGAAGGCTTTGGTCTGCTATTTTCTTGGTTGGCGTGTCTTGTTTTTAACCCGTCATCAAATCTATAAGCAGTTGTCATTCTATGCAGGCAAATGAGATGCTACATCATAAGGCAAACTTGAATGGTTATCTCGCCTACCACACTGGTCAAAGTCTTGAAAAGATCAACCAAGATACGGATCGCGATTTCTTCATGAGTGCAAAGGAAGCCCAAGAATACGGGCTTATAGATGGCGTTATATCGAATCCACTCAAAGCTTTCCAACCTTTGGCAGCCCCAACTGCGATTGAAGATGAATCTGCTGAGCAGACGGTTACAGACAGTTAGAGGTGAATCTAGTGTCCGAACCTTACGGTTTGTTGCAAGTAACGACCTTTATATGTTGTAGAGTTGTATGGTGAGGAGAGGGATATATTTACGGGGTTAACTTTTAATGCTGGATGGCGTTAATATCCGTCAACCGGTGTAGAGAAACGCTAGTTTTGTTGTTGGTTTCCTCTGAAATAATACTTGAATCATGAAAGAATATAAATTTCTCTTGGTATCCTTAAGCATCCTCTTCTGATATGAAATAAAGAAGGGATACAAAACCCTCTGGCATTGTCGATCAGTAGTTTCCTTGTTACACCTCTCTCCCCTGAATTTTTTGTTCAATGGTATGACCGGTTGCACTGTCAGACCCGCTTACAAATAAATGATCCCCTACAACTAGATACATTGTTCTAAAAGAGGGAAGGGGGATTTTCTCCGGATCCACTTTTTGGAGATCCTAAGAATTTTCACATTCTAACTGTTTATCGTACATTATGTGACTAGTTTTGGTTAGATACTATTTGTGTTTAAGTTTAAAAAAAAAAAAAAAAAAAGTCAAATGATTTCTGATCGCACGATACATGATGAATGACTAAGATATGGGGATCCTAAAGTGGATTCGGATGGGATCCAATTCCCTAAAAGAGAACACTTGCCTAGCGCTATATAGGCCCCACCTATATGCTAGACGGCTGGTTGTCATTCCAATTAATTCTGAAGCCTTTTAAAATTAAGAGATGGTGCCTAAATCAGTCTAGGTGGCGACTCTCACTTAGGCATAAAATAAATAACTTTTATTTTGCATTTTATTTTTTAAATAAATTGTAAGAAACTTGTTTAATATTTGGATTCACACTCAGTACATGCTTGTTCCTTTTCAATTGTTCTAATACTTTATAATCTATATGTCATTTTATTTTGCAATTTATATATTATAATTATATATTTTTTAAGTATAAGTAGACATTTATTTATATGTTATACAATAAATTTAGGGTAAATCTCAATTTATTACCCTAAAGTTTCGTGGTTTTTAACATTTGGAACATTAAATTTTTTTCATCTCAGAGTCGTACTTAAGAGTAATTCCACCTCTAAAAAAATGCGATAGCACCCAGCCTATTTAATCCACTCAGTAAACAGTGATAGACCACAATGAACAGTAATAGGCCAAATGCATCTCCACTCCTAAAACTAAATAGCCTAGTCAATTTTATTAAAATATTATTAATTTTTATTATAAAATAATAATTTGATTTTTAATTCTGGCATGATCCCTTTTTCTTCTTCTTCCCACTTTTCTCAAAATGGTCTCTTTGGACTCCCTTCTTTTTTTTCTTCCCTGATTTTCCAACTGTGTGGTCAAGCACAGTTTCACCACTTTTTCTTCCCTTCTTCTTTATATTCTCTTCAAATTGCCAAGACCTATGTGAGATCAGCCAAGTTCGTCCCGACCCAAATTCAAAGACAAGGGGAAAATTGAAGCTTTCTAGAGGCGGAAAGAGATAAAGATAGACAGGGAGGGTTTTGGATATGGAAGCTCGAGTTGGGGTGGTGGTGAAAGGAAAGTAGAGAGCTTCGAATTCAGCTCAGGGAGGCGTGGCGGTATCGCCTGGTGTCATGTAGGTCGGGCAAGGGCTCAACACATTCTGAGCCGGCCTAGAGTGTGACATCCCACATCGCCCAGGGGAGTGATCCACCCACTGGGAAGTTGCTTGTGAGTTCCCAAAAACAAAACCGTGAGGGAATGGTAAGCCCAAAGAGGACAATATCGTGCTACGGTGGTGGAGCGGGCCCGGGAAGTGGTCCCACCCGGACCGGGATGTGACAATTTGGTATCAGAGCCTAACCCTGGCCGCGTGTGTGCCGACGAGGACATCGGGCCCCTAAGGTCGGGCAAGGGCTCAGCACATTCTGAGCCGGCCTAGAGTGTGACATCCCACATCGCCCAGGGGAGTGATCCTTATATGTATATTCTCATCTCTACCTAGCACGAGCCCTTTTGGGAGCTCACTGGTTTCGGGTTCCGTAGGAACTCCGAAGTTAAGCGATAAGGGGGCTTGAGCAATCCCATGATGGGTGACCCACTGGGAAGTTGCTTGTGAGTTCCCAAAAACAAAACCGTGAGGGAATGGTAAGCCCAAAGAGGACAATATCGTGCTACGGTGGTGGAGCGGGCCCGGGAAGTGGTCCCACCCGGACCGGGATGTGACAATTTGGTATCAGAGCCTAACCCTGGCCGCGTGTGTGCCGACGAGGACATCGGGCCCCTAAGGGGGGTGGATTGTGACATCCCACATCGCCCAAGGGAGTGATCCTTATATGTATATTCCCATCTCTACCTATCACGAGGCCTTTTGGGAGCTCACTGCCTTCGGGTTCCGTAGGAACTCCGAAGTTAAGCGAGAAGGGGGCTTGACAATCCCATGATGGGTGACCCATTGGGAAGTTGCTCGTGAGTTCCCAAAAACAAAACCGTGAGGGAATGGTAAGCCCAAAGCGGACAATATCGTGCTACGATGGTGGAGCGGGCCCGGGAAGTGGTCCCACCCGGGCCGGGATGTGACATAGAGACCAGCTTGAGCTAGGTGCCAGCCTATCTGCTTGACTGGAGTGGATTGGCTGGGTGCCGGGCCAATAATTCGGATGGGTGCCGGCCTAAAGGTTCGTTGGTGGAATTGCTCTAAAGTGTTAATTTTGGGACAGTCTCATACATCCGTTAGTCTGACTGTTAAGTCTCCCGTTAAGGGTAGTAAACTAAGATTTACCCATAAATTTAATTAAAATTGAAAAAAAAAAAACGTCTAGGCCCCCTCCCTACCTAGACGCCTAGGCGCTTGGTTCCTGTCTGCTACCCGACTGGCGTTTAGCATCTTTTAGAATCTTGTCAATGTAAGAGTTGCACTCCTTTGTGTGTGGGTTTAATAGTATATCTAGTCCTGATGTCAGGCACGAGAATTTCTCCCCTTTAACGGTGGTGGTGAACTTGTTTAAACCTGTTAATGCTGGTAACTTAGAGTGGTAGAAAAGGATAATGATTGATGATTGGAATCTTCAAAAGCTTGAATGACTTGTACGGCACGTGACTTGCACGCGTGGTCCAAAGATGGCTACTTGTTATAGTTTGATGTTTGGCTTTTTGTAAAGGGAATCTGCAACCATAAAACACCAAAAAAAACAAATAAAACGTAGACTTTGTGGGTTGCACAGATTCCAGTACCTAATCCTTATTTTATTAAAAAAATTAAAGAAAATAGCAAAGGAACAAACAAACAAACATCTCTCCCTCCGTCGCTTCCTCCACCAAATCAACCGAATCCGAACGGATTTTTTTTTTGTGAGAATGTCAGAAATTTGTAAATTATGTTCGTTTATTATATATTGTGCGTCAGAAATTATCTTAAATATATTTTTAAAAGTTAAACATAAATAGTCCCTGACAAAATTAATCACACGATGTACGATGAATGAACACGATTCACTAATCCTCAAGATCCTCGCCAAAAGAATATGCAGAGGATCCTGTTGGAAATCAACCACCCACAAGGCTAAAACTCTCTGGAAAGCAGGAAGGAGGACGTCTCTTCCACCGAACCAAAACCACTCAAGAAAAAGAGAACACTCACTAACAACACCACATCTCCAAAAGATGTGTGATGAGCACACGTGCACCTCGTGCCATCTTTAATTAACTTATAGATAGCATCTCTCAATGTGTGGCGAGAGAAATTTAACTGTATTGACGTAATTACGTATTGTTGTGTGTTTTGATTTTTTGCACAATAGTGTGCAATTGACTTAGATATCGTCATTGATGCATTCCAAGTGCTTGCTAAAATGATGGTTCCCAGGCTGATTAAGTAGCGTCACGTGTTTTGATTTTTAAGAATGTGTTTCGATTCTTTTACATGCGAATGTGTAATCAAGTAAGATATTGACATTGTGGCATTCCAAGTGCATATCATGGACGCGGTTCTCTAGCCAATCAACATGTGCATGCGTTTCGATTTTTACCCAAAACAATACGTAATTGACCAAAATATCATCGCTGCTAATTTCATTCCAGATGCATACAAATTCTTTTCGACCATGTGTATGTATGTATTAGAAGGACAGTGTTGAAGTGACTTAAACCTACCCCCACTCGATCATTAACTTTTTTCTCATGAGTGTGATGACAAAGTGATCCAACTTTTCTCATTTTGTGAACCCAACTATTAGAAAAAAATAAAGATGCCAACAAAAAACGAGTGGTAGTGGGTTGTGTGGGATGAACAAGAACAAGAAGATGACATATATTATTGACAATACATATATTTTAGGTACATAGTTCTAAAAACACTAAAAAACAAACGTTTTAATTTTCACATGGATCAAGAAGGGACAGAGGGAATCCTTTCAATTCCAAAGGAAAGATTGTTAGTCCTCCCCATGAAGCTTGGGAAGGATGAAAATGTTGGCAGTTCTTCAAGCTCATCAAAAAAGTCATTGTTTTCTTCTGATAATTTGGGTGTTGAGAAGCTCATCAGCTGAGAATATGATAGTGACAGTGGCTCTTGCTCTTCATCCAACAAGAACCCAAAACTCGTGTCGTGAGCCGTAAAAATGTGTTCGTCTTGGGAAGATCTGATTGGGGATTCGATGTAGTGGAAGTGTTCTTCCAATTTCCCATGTTCTTGTTCTTGATCTTGTTTTTTATCCTGATCTTGCTTTTGATCTTGTTCTTGTTCTTGTTCTTGATCATCTTCTTGTTCTTGCTCTTGCTCTTGCTCTTGCTTCTGATCATCTTCTTGTTCTTGTTGGGTGGTGGAGATCACATTCACATCAGGAGGACCTGGATGATTGTGGCTGGAAGTGTAGGTAATTATGAGAACTGAAGCATCAGTTTTGCTTCTTTCCACTTGTTTTTTCGCCGAGCAACCTTTCGATGTACTGCAACGGTAGTATCCCCTGCATCATCGAGTGGTTGCTCGGTCAGTCACGGTGCAAACCACTCGTATCAACAAAAATACCAACCAAACTGAAACATATTGTGAAATCCCACCATATACTAACCAAAGTTTCCAAATTTTGTTGATACATGATCATAGATGACAACATGCATGAGTACAAATAATCAAGGTAGTGATTTTCCCCTTGTGCACTTCTCCCTTGTAAAAGTTCATGAAAATGGGTGTGAAAATTCACTTTTTGTATGAGGACTTCCTAATTTGATTAGAGGAGATTGACAATTAATATGTCAGACCATTGAGTGATTGATCATGAGAAAAGAGAAAAATATAAAACCTTGGATAAGGAGATCCTTTGATGGGTTTTTGGCCATACTTCCTCCATGACCAAAGATCGGAAGGCGGCCCTTCGTTCTTTAGCTTCCCAACATTAGCTCCTATCTTCACTGTCACAACAGTCTTCTCATGAGCCACCTTCCTACAACAATACAAGAACATGTATATGTTAAAAATAAAAATAACAAAAATACTTATACAAGTTTATGATCAAATTTTGAAGGCAGTGATTTTCACGCTCCCAGTTACTCCTTCTGCACTCCTCCCTTTGTTTCGGTACATCGTTTTTTGTTTGGTTTAGATAGATATGTACCTACCTTCTTTTGGATGGCTGATTTTCTGGCCTGAGATTTTTTGAAACATCTGAGTCTGGTTCTGGAGAAAGGGTTTCATCCATGCTCCTCCTCCTTGGTGATGCTCTATCTTCTTTTTTCCTTTTCTTCTTTTTTCTGGGGACGGAGGAAAGGAAGCTGCAGAAGCAAATGACACTAAAAAGAAGGAAGAAATGGATCGAGATGAGACAGAAGAGTTGTCCAATTGATTAAGAGAGAGAAACAGAAGAGATAGAGAGAGAGAGAGAGAGAGAGAGAGAGAGAGAGGAAAGGGAAAGCAAACGAGGAGGATAAGCTAAGAGATGACAGAAACCCCTCCAAGTTGCTTTCTCTCCTTCTTTTCACTCATTTAATATAAATTTATGAACAATTACTATATGCACTGCACATATAACCACCTCCACCTTCCTCCCTCTCTTTCTCTCTATTAGCATATAGCCCCACCCCACCACATATCCAGTATTATTGCCCCACTAATTAGACTAGAGCCATGCAAAGGGATATTTTCCATGGACAACATGAACATGTTGGCCCCATACACCTTTTAATGCAGCCTTATAGAAATACAGTGGATGAATTAGGAAAATTATATGTAACAAGCAAATCTAATATCCACTATTTACGGAAGATTCAAAGATATGGGTTAGGTTAGTTGATAATAAATATGTCTGCTTAAACAAAGTTCTAATTTTTCTCTCCCAAATTAGTGTAATTTGTAAAACATATTGGCCAAACAAATTGGGAAATTGTGGAGTCAGTTATACGTAACCATTTTTTAGTGGAGGTATTGGTATTACGCCCCCCCCCCCATGATACTCTTTTATTAGCGATCGACCATTGATATTATCTTGTTTCAAAGAGTTGAGACTTGAGAGGCATGAAAAATTAGGTGTACATTTTCTAATTTTGTTTTAGATATTGAAGAAAAAACTTTGCACACTCAAGCAACCCAAATTAAGTTAATGTAAACTAGAGAGGACGAAAGATGAACCAAGTTGAAAACGCAAAATTCTTTACTTGGCTACAAATCCAATCCATCCAAACAAGTTGAAACAACATATTGCATTCCGAGTGCAACAATCAATTTCCACGTTTTGCACACAAAAGTTGAAAAATATGTGCTATACACCAGGAGACTATCAAGACAACACATTAAGACATGCACTACCAAAAGAGAGGTGAATAAAAATTATACAAGTTGACTAGTCTGCAAATTAAGACATATTAGACATGCACTACCAAAAGAGAACTAGTCTGCGAACTTACAAAAATAACGAATAGTCGCCATCAAATGATTCATAACATAGATAAATAAGCCTAGTCTAAACGAGGGAGCAAAAGTTCACGTACTTGTAATTGCACCAGAAAGTTTACCATTGTCGCTCAAATTAGCTACTGTTCTCCCTGATTTTAATCATGTTCTTATGAGAATCATTCTTGCTTGAAAATTTTCTCGTCTTAGAGGTACAAGAGATTTGCTTATGTCTCCCAACTACAAAACAGTCTCCATCAAGAAGGCAAATGCTCCCCACACAAAGCATTGCCTCAAAGCATTGGGGCAGACTATAAATTTCAGTATTTTTGTCCCATTTTTGCACTGAATTATCAATCCAAAGAATCCCATTAATGTAGTCGGTCACCACAAGAACCCTTTCACCATTCTTTGAAAACACCAAAGGCCTGTTCTTTGTTTGATGGAAAAAAAGCAGGCTGCCATCTACTTTTGAGGGTGTCGTAAAATGGCGATGGGAGGAAATAATGAACCGGTTTTTTCGTCCAACCAAATTCCGTGAGGTAAAAAGAGTGCGAAAAGAGTTGTTGAAGATGGGATTTGATCAACTGCTGGTCATGAATGGTAGGATTCCAAGCTTTGGAGACGGACAAACATGCAAATCATCAGGGTGGAGCCGTAAAAGGATTTCAAAGATTAACTCCGGTGGGAAGCCTGACATGGCTGGAACTTGGAAGCCTCTTCTAGGTTTAGGCTTTTTAGGTTAACAAGCCACTCGTGCATTTAGGGTTTAGGGTGAAGTGCATCCGACGACCCAGTCCCAGACGAAGGTGTCAAATAACCAAAAACCAAAACGTGAAAATCGTATAATAATATAGAAGTGGGCAGTTGTAACAACGAAGTCGTTGTAGTATAGTGGTAAGTATTCCCGCCTGTCACGCGGGTGACCCGGGTTCGATCCCCGGCAACGGCGTTCAATTTTTTGTTTTTTTGGTTTGTTTTCAAGTACTTAAAACACTTCTCTTTCCTACGTGAATATAATTGTGATAATTGTGATAGGACAGGACAAGTCAGATCCCACGAGTGAACCCAATTCAGGTATATATAATGGAGGGCCTGCTTCCTCCTCCTCCTCTCAATCATTTACTTCACTGATGCCATGGTAGTTATTGGAGGGAGTGAGTGTGTCCATTTGCAGAAACTAAAGTGGAAACTGAGATCACAGGGTTGCCCTTTTCCAGATGTGCACAGACAAACAGAAACAGGACGATCCCTCGTGTGCTTTAGATTATGGCACGATAATAATTTGGAGAAGCTGCCAATGCAAGCCAAATTATGTTTTCTAAGTTTGCAAAAAATTCTATTATGATTCAGTATATGGCATACAGGAAATAAATGAAACACCGAATATGGAGCTAAAGATACAACAATCAAGTGTCCAAAACAGCTATAGATATCCCCGCATACTAGAAAAGTCCTCAAGTTTGAACTAGTCCAACCAACTATATATTGTATAAAGACTAATAGCATGCCTTGAGTCTGGACCACTTAACTAAGGATCGACCTTATAATATCTGATTTTACTAGGCTATATTAATTGATGAGTACTTCAGCATATTTATTTTTATATTAATATAGCAGTAGCATGTTTTTGAGCTGAACTTTTTATGTATCAACTTGAAAATGTTGTTGGTTGACTGAAGATTACTATTATCATCGTGATCACCAGTCAGGGGGCAGTACTTCTTATATATACACACACACACACACACATATATATCTCTATAGATTGTATTATTGCAGATCATCAAAATATTCGTGAGTACATCTACAAGCTTTTAGTAAATCACCCCACGTCGCACGTTATACCATAATTCCAGACAAGGTGACATGCAATGAAAGTAATCGGCATGCACGACTGTTTGTAACTAATTAAGATCATTAATATTAAAACTTCATTAGAAAAGAGAGACTAATTGATCATGATTTTATTAATTCTCCAAGTTAACAAGACTAAATACACAAGCAAGTATTTGCTAAGGCACAAGTCTGCTAGGCCGTAAATGGATGATTATTGATGCATAATGAAGATGGCAGTATAATAAGGCTAAATTTTTTTCTTGATTCCTGTGGTGAGACACTACTTTTAAATCGATCCCTGTGGTGAAAAAAATGTTAATCTTATCCCTGTGGTGAAGTTCGTTATCAATCGTAATCCAAATTGAAATTTATGTCAAAATCTCATCCACATGCAACGGTAAAAAGGTCATTCCATTCTTTTTTCTTTTCTTTTTTGTAATTCCACTTTTTTATAATCAACAAAAATAGAAGGAAAAAAAAAAAAAAACCCTCGCCAATCCCTACCCTTGTTAGCCACAACCACAGCGACCACCCACCACCTTCCCCCCTCTCTCACACATAACCCTAGCCATCCCATCCACCACTATTCTACTTAAAACAAAACTAAATTTGTTTGCATAATAACTTATATTCTAACTTAAATGCGACGAGGTACTTTGTGATTTTTTAAATCTTGAATTTGGACTCTTGGCTCTCTTGAAATGAGAGAGTCTGATAATATAAACCTTGTAATTTTATTACTTATTAATTCTTTTATTGTAGCTCTAAAAGTTTTTAAAATAAACAAATTTATGTCCATATGGCGGCGCTTTATGATTGGTTGATGGAATCAATAAAAACAAAAATAACAATTTTGCCCCTACAAATGACAGAAGAACGAGGGAAAATCCAATTTGGACTATGATTGATAACGAATTTCACCACAGGATTACAATTAATAGTTTTTTCACCACATAGGTCTATTTAAAAGTAGGGTATCATCACAAAGATCACAAAAAAAATTTGGCCATATAATAATAATAATAATAAAAGAAGGAAGCATCTTCCACGACGAACCATTTATGTTACTCTTAATTAGCACACACACACAACTAGCACCACTGGAATAGAATTAGGTGACAGAATATATCAATGACCTGCAATTGTATCTGTTACATGCAGCACCCTCTAATAATAGATAGCAAGGGTAAAGTTATGATTCTAGCCTACTACTGAACACAAGGAGCATTTTATTGCTCGTCACTATAAAGTGACGATGAGCACAATCACCACATTAATTATTGTAAGATGAGTAGATTTACTCAATTCTTTGCACAAATTTTAAAATTTAAATTCATTAATTTAACGGCTGTGAATAAACAATATGGTGATGATGTTGACTACCGCCTATATATTCTTGTTGGCAACTAATAATTGTGATAAATTTATCAGGTATATAGCTTAACCTTAAGCCTCTCACATTATGTTCCTCATTTCCTAGACAAGAAAAAATATCGATCAATCACTTTAATTTAGGGTATACAACAAAAAATGGATTGGCAGTACAATGGGGAACAAAGCGCTAATAAGCTCTTGACGAATTCGACTACCTTTCTAAAACAACCTTTCCATATTCTTACACTCACCCTCCTCAGTTTATTGCTTCCCCTCTCATTCCTCATCCTGTCCAGGCTATCTTGCGCCAACTATATCTTCAGCTTAAGCTTCCCCACTCTCATCATTCCTCCTCCCGAGCCCTCCAACTACTATTCATCATGCATCTTCTATCTCTTCCTCTACGCTAACCCTTCTCTTCTCTATCTTCTTGTTTCCGTTGTCACCGTGGCTGCCTTTATCCACTGCATAACAGGAAAAATCACCATCATAACTGAGTTTCCGAGTCCCATTTTCCGTCCCCGTTTATACCCTGCTTGGATCTTCCTATGTACAATGCAAGTCTGCGTCGGTTTGGGAATTGAAGGTAGCATCGTCGCCGTGGAGGTAGTAGATGGGCGCGCTACTTTCGGCGGTGTTGTTGATGAGAAAATATGTTTGTTGAGCAGAGCAATATTTTTCCTAGGGTTGCATGAGACCATGCTTCATTGGTGTAGGGTTGTGGTGAAGCCGGTGGTGGATGACACGGTTTTCGGTGGCGCTAGAGAGGAAAAGTGGGTTGAGAGGTTGGCAATAGCTGCCAGCTTTGGTTGTTTGTGGTGGTGGAGGTTGAGGGATGAGGTTGAGTCTTTGGCTGTTGTGGCTAAAGCCAGAAGAGAGCTGGCAATGGGCTTAGGAGTGGCTGACTTTGTTGGTTGGTCGCTATATTACCTCACTGTGACTATTGGTATGGTTAGGTTGGTAAAAGGTCTTATGTGGCTTTCCATGGTTTTGTTATGTAGGAGAGAAGCCAACTTAGGTAACAATTGTGGAGAAGATCATGATCGTCAAGACAACAAGGTCTAAATCTCATAATCTCATCTGATTGATTGATTATCAAACATAAAATCTAAGATGAAAGAGTAAATATTCTGAACCATCTGAGCTACAAATTCATTCTCTTATTCCTTTAATACTTCATTTTGTATTTTTGGGTAACTATTCCAAAATCGTACACTTTTTTTATAAATGAACTTGTAGCCTATATATTTTTAAAGCCAACGTACAACTGTATCATAATTATTATTTGTATTATTCTTGGCAAGATATGAATTTATACATTATCTAGATCATGAAGATCAACATTGTTGGTAAGTCGGTATTGGTTTCTTTATAATGTAAAAACAAAAAATTGGTGCATTAAGTTGCGAATATGAGAACAACTTTGCTCAAGTAAAGTGGTGCTTCTGATTTCACATATCTGAACTTGAGCAAGAAGTACTGTAAAATATTAACCAAACAGTGAAAATTGTATCGTTCTAAACTTATCTGACATAAAATTTCTCATCTCACTTCTCACGCATGAGTTACCACATGAGCAGTGAGATAGAAGCAATGGGTATTCACTGTGCCAGCAGGTGTTTTCTGACGTTTTACTGATCTTGTGCTGTAAACATAGTCAATCATAGCTAATGTGCAAGGTTAATTGACCTAATTAGAGTTAAAGTTTTCTTCTGAATTTCCAAATCCATGGCATATTCCTCTTTGTCACCGCAAATGCTGGATCAAAAAGGATCAAAGTGTGTAGTAATCTTCTCCTATTAACAAAATTACAGACAGTAATATGATAATGACAGAGTTACAGACGGACAAGTTACTGCTCTGAGTTTTGTACTTTCCTATCCAACCCTTTTACTTTCAAGTTTCTGAGTTTGTCCTTTAACTCTCCATACTTATCCAAGCGAGTCCACATCTTCTTCCTTTAATTAATCCCTTCGGTTAATCAACCTCGTAAGCTTGCGCAGAATATTTGATTAAAATATGGTAATTGGCAGCGACATTTGTTTAATTTTTAGCTCCAATAGAGGGATTACATGGTTTTTATTTGGACAAGTTTTTGGCATTTCATGGCTGCTGGCTTTGTTGACAATATCGGAATTATGTCACTACTTGGTTGCATTCCTCGCCTTATAATTTGCTTTAGTACTCATACCTGTGATCGTTGTTATCAACCAAACATACAAATTGATACAGATATATTTGTCGATACGAATCCGAATAATCCTATTGTCTCACTTGATGATCAATTGAACTCTGAGAATATATTTGGTGAATTTGTTTGTGCATTTATATATTATCCGACATGGCGAACGCATTCTTCTCCTTCACTCCCTTTGATTTTGGAGTCATCGGCGGCGGTGGTGGTTTGACTGGCCAGCTTGAAGATTATGAGAAGGAAGATCAGGAGGTGGTGGTGTTCAAGGGAAAGCCAGAACATTTGTTTGGGATGGAAGAATTAGGGTTGGGAGAGATGGAAAAATTCTCTCATTTGTCCAAAGATCAACCACAATCCAAGACAAGTTATTCAATGTTGGATAATTTCAGTTTTGATACAGTTTGTTCCGAACATGATCTTCAACGATCCAACAACATGTCCGAGAAAGAACTAGATCATGTTTCCAAAGATCACGATCACCGCCACTACCAACAACAAAACCAACGTTGCCAACAACAATCCAAGTCAAACTACTCTGATTTGGATAACTTCAACTTTGATTCTGCCTTCCATTCCACGCAACCGATTCAGGACATGGCGAATCAGCTCACGTACAGCCAAATCGGAGGATCAGACATTGAGGAAACCAACAAGCAAATGCCCCATCAGTCTTCCTTAGCTGTGTTGGAGCTCCTAAACAACTACGGCAGCGCGTTCAAGAAACTGAAGCGAGACAGATTTAGCAACAGTTGCAATGAAGCTGGAGCCTCCTCATATTCAATCCAACAAAAATTGTCAACCGAGGAGATCATGAGGGTTGCGGGAGCAAGGTATGTGCAATTCTCTAATCAAGGATACGACGATTTTTTCATGCCCTTGCACCCTTTTGGCTACGCGCTTTCCGGTCTATCCGAAGAAGAAACGAAAGACGTGGAGCTTGCTCACATCCTTTTAGCTGCAGCAGAGAAGGTAGGCTACCAACAATTCGAGCGCGCAAACCGCCTGCTTCTTCGTTGCGAATTTGCTGCCTCCTGCAAAGTCAACCCTGTCCAGAGGGTTGTTTTCTATTTCGCTGAGGCGCTTCGCGAGAGGATCGAAAAGGAAACGGGGAACAGCATGTATAAGGGGAATGAGATATCTAGTTATAGTCTTGGACTAAGCACAAACCTTACATTTATTGCATGCCACCAAGATATCCCTTTTCATCCAGTATTGCAGTTCGCAGCAATCCAAGTAATACTTGAAAACGTTGCCTTGGAGAGCAAGGTTCATTTGATTGATCTCGAAATCAGAAGCGGAGTGCAATGGACAGGGCTGATGGAAGTGCTTGCAGAGCGCGAGGAGTGCCCCATTGAGCTCCTTACAATAACCGCGGTGGGTGTGACAGGCAAGCAGAAGATCGAGGAGACAGGAAGGAGGCTGGCAAGCGTTGCAAAGGCCTTGAACGTACCCTTTCAATTCAAGGCAGTGATTGTGACAGACATGGAAGATGTCAAGAACCAATTGTTTGATGTTGAAGATGACGAAGCTGTGGTGGTATACGCTCCTCTAATACTGAGGACACTGATTTTGAGGCCAAGTTGCTTGGAAAATCTGATGAGGGTGATGAGAAATCTCAGCCCTTGCGTAATGGTTGTGAATGAGGTGGAGGCAAACCATAATTCGCCATCATTCGTGAACCGATTCATCGATGCACTGTTTTATTACAGCGCATTTTTCGACTGCCTTGAGGCTTGCATGAAGCACGAGGAGTCCAGAGTGCTGATGGAGAGGTTGTTACATGAGGGAATACGAAACATTGTGGCGGCGGAGGGGAGCGAAAGGGTTACGAGAAACGTGAAGATGGAGGTGTGGAGGGCCTTCTTTGCAAGGTTTAGAATGGTGGAAATCAACTTTAGTAAGGCATCTCTGAACCAAGCTAGTTTGGTAGCTAAAAAGTTTGGATCCCCTTCTTGCACGCTTCATAGGAATGGGAAATGTCTTATTGTTGGGTGGAAGGGAACTCCAATCCATTCCCTTTCTACTTGGAAGTTCCGCTGAGGAGAAAAACTTGGATAGGATCAATACAAATCATGTTATTTGTACAAAAAATTTTACAAAAATGTAGAACTCTCCCTATATTTAGTCTCACTCCCTATGAGAGGTATCCTCGTAGTGTAGAAATATCAAACTTGCTCTCTGTACGTTGAGACAGAGTGGAGAAAGAGAGATTTTTTAGAGTTGAAAATAATGTGATGTATGATCATTGTATTAATGTCGTATTTGCTATTCAAAACGTTGTTTTATTCAAACAATATTCTATTTTAACCGTAATTATAAGAAAGGAATCCAAAAATTGGTTACAATGAAAAGAACACACCGCTCTAACATAGCACAATGACAAACATAGCAAATATAAACATCAAGTTTTCTTAGTTTTGAAATTCTCTTTAGTGATTGAATTTATCCAATTTTAGAAAGGTAAGGGTATTGCATATTCGTAATTGGGCAGAGAACCCTAATTCCCACCAATAAAAGAAGAGGATACAGCCCATGTATGTAGGCCTAGTCACTAATCCCCTAACATTACGGGGTACCAAATCTATGCATACAATATCAACATGAAGCAAATGGTGATTTACCGTATCGGCGGAAAATAATAATGTTTATGTACTTTAGCGAGGGTTCGATCCTCATAGATTCCTGTCTCTCTAATATTTTAAAATTTTGATCCATTATCGCTATCGTTTGTCAAAAAAGAAATATTAACATGGAAAAAATAAACACCATGCTCAATCAATTTTGAACAAAAATTGTTATTGACAGTTCAAAATTTTTATTTGACACTCCAAATTTTCTATATTTAAAAAGAAAAATAAACTTGTGAGTGCACCCAAACTTTCACATCATTAAGTCTTGAAATAGTCTAAATTGAGAAATGATGTGAGTTTTAAACATAATTCTAATTAAGGAAAAAAATATCCCTCTCCGTAGTTTAGATTAATTTAATGTAGATTATCTTATCGTTTAAAAAAAAACCTAAAATAAGAAAAGAAATATAGTAAAATTGGTGCATATAGTAATTTCTCTTTCAACACCTAAACATATCATCAATCCTTCGATGCGTATACTAACATTTCTTTTGTGTCGTATGTTATGCACTTGAGACGGAAGTTATATGTATCGAACGAATACAATAATCGCCCCTCCAGCATGTAGGCCACGTCATCTTTTGGACACGTAGGAAAGTCACTCATGTAGGCGACATCAGCAATCCTTACACGTGTCAGGCACAAAATGGTTTATTACTTTCATTTTCTCAGTCATTTCTTTGTTGAGTCGCACAGGCACCCAGGGAGATGAGCAGAACAGGGACGATGCTCTCCAAAGCTTCCGACTCTGCAAATAAACTCACAGTCAGTCTCTCTCTAAACTTTCTCTCTCTCTCTCTTCTCGTCGATCCCCGAATTCCCTGTTTCTTCAATCGATTTTGGTTCCTGCTTTCTTTTTTTCTTTTTCTTTTCTGTTAAAAACAAAATTTCGATCCTTTTTTTTTTTTTTTTTTTTTTTTAAATTATTATCAGAATTGCTGAATTAGAATTGTTATGATCAAACATGATGAGAATTTGTTTTCCACTTTCCAGATTGTAGTTTTGATATCAATGAAATGAAATTTCAGAATTTTGTGTAGTTAGAAGTCGTAGCTTCTTGCAGCAGTAGTTGCACATTTTCTCTGCAGCCAAACAGAAAGTAAAATCTGGTTATGTTTGATGTTGAATTCACGAAATCGAGTCTGCTCTGTGATTTATATGGGCAGAAATTCCATGTAGAAGGGCCGAGCGATGGCGTTGGAAGCTTGGAGCAGAAGATGCACCAGCTCAAGTTGCAAATTCAAGCAGAGAGAGTGATTTCAGTAAAAGTAAGTTTTTTGGCATACTTTCCAATGGCTTGTTTACTAATCCATAGTCAGGATTGTTAGAATTGAGTTTAGGGGGAATTGGAATTGAGGAGAAGCAGAATCCGAATTCCCATAGAAGCTGTTTACTAGATTATCAGGAAACGTAAAACTGTAATGATTTCACTTTCAGTAAAAGTAAATTTTGGCATACATTTGTTATTTTGTTATACATTCAGGAAAAGGTTGAGAAGAACAGGGAGAAGGTAGAAGGTTATGTTTCGAAAATTATATCTGAGACAGCAAGAGCGAATTTGAATGCTTTGTCATCAGAGCGGAATAGGAGCTTTAAATTGTTTTCTTCAAGAATTGAACAGCCTCTCTGCAGAATCAGTGGATTTGTGCGGGGATGTGGTGAGAAAGACTGGATTGAGAATCAAGAGGTGTTATTCTCATCAAGTACCAAGCTTCCACTTGCTGACAAGATACCGCCTTATACAACTTGGATATTCTTGGACAGGTTCGATTACATGTTGGTTTAAATGTTTTATTTGTTTTTGGGTTTGCGAATTTAGACTTGTGAGATAATGCAAATCACGGATTTCTATATATGTTTTGTCCCTGCCTTCTTATGTTTTTAATGTGAAAATTGTTGCCGTTGTGTTTCTCCTATCTCAAATTTGTCTTTCACAGCACAGAAATCAAAGAATGGCTGAAGACCAATCAGTAGTTGGGAGGAGGCGCATTTATTACGATGAAGATGGCAGTGAAGCTCTTGTCTACAGTGGCACTGACGATGAGGCAGAAGAACCCGAAGAAGTAAAACATGAATTTTCTGCGGGCGAAGATCGAATTCTGTTGTAAGTTCATATGAGATGTTAGATTTTTAGAGAATCACATTGACTATGGCTGCTTATGAACTTGTGTATTCCAAATTTTGTTGTAGGAATAAATGAAGGTTTTTAATTTTTTGTGTTGAATTTCGTAGGATGGCCTTTCAGGAGCATGGCCTAGGCGAGGAAGTAGTGGAACTTGTGAAGGAGTTTATTGGAGTTCCCATTTCGGATATCCTGGTAGCTTGCATTAACATATGTTCACAATTGTTTTTTGGGAGGATTTTGATGCCTAAATTTTGTGGAATTGTAACTTGCAGGCCCGTTATAACATAATCAAGGAAAGGAACCCCGAGAAGTGCGAACATGAAGGGTGCATTTCTCTTGATAAGAGTCTTAATGCTGCCTTAGATTCTTTTGATAACCTTTTCTGTCGCCGTTGCTTGGTATGCGGGTGTCATCTTACTTGAATTGTTAAATGAAAATACTGGTTTTTTCTTCTTCTGATAACTCTCAACTGATTCTATCCAACAGGTATTTGATTGTCGTTTGCATGGATGTTCTCAACCTTTAATCTATCCTGTAAGCAGCAGTGTTGCTTATATGTGCCAGCTTGTTTGAATTCCATAAATTTTTATGTCTATTGTGGTATTCTTTCTTTTCAGAGTGAAAAATCACATTGGTCCGGTCATGACGAGAACCGGGAGCCATGCAGTGATCAATGTTACCTCAGGGTATGGAATTTCCTTTCTTTATTAAGGTTCTGTTACTACTTGAGGTCTGTTTAGTTGAATTAGTTTCTTTCGTTCTCCTTGAATTCAGTAGCAGGACACTGTTAATCTGATAGGTTTTCATATCATGAACTTGTACAAGTTAAACTCTTTCACCCTCTAGTTATTTGCTGGTGAATTAGTTAAATGCCCGAATCTCAGTAGTTTGGGGCTGACTACACGTACATTTTTATTCTTTTGGTCTAATCTGAGCCTTGCTAAACATTTCTTTTTTCTTTTCACCTGATGAACTATAGGGCACATTTATCATGACAATTATGATTTACACACTCCATATTTTCTTTGGCTTTTGCCACTGGTTATGGGATTTTGAATATGACTTCCGGGTTCTTCTTGCAGTTGAGTATAGTAACATCAGAGAGAGAAAGTGCTCCAGGATCATCCATTAATGCCGAGCGACCAAGTTCTCATGGTGGTACCGGCCTCTTACACAATGAAAGAAGTATTCCTGATGAAGCTGTGCCTGCAACTTCAGAAGCCATTCATAGTTCTCATATCCTGAAGATGCACAATGAAAACACAGGGAAGCGCAAGGTCGTGAAGCATACAGATAAAGTGGCAAATGACCTAACTATAGTACCTGATGCTTTCCAGGGTTCTTCTAAGAAACAAAAGAGATTAGATGCTTTGGATTTGGTAACTGCTACTAGTGAACCTATCCCGGTTCAGGTTCACATTTCCAGAGATGAGCCACGAGATGTTACTGAAGTGCCTGAACTGAGGCAAACATCCAAGTCTACATGTGAACAAGTTGAGGGGATCTATAGCAACTCTGAGTGGAAACCAGTGGAGAAAGATTTATACATGAAGGGACTGCAGATATTTGGGAGAAACAGGTAGCCATTTTTGAATTCAAAATGCCTTGTACGGATATTCATTACACCATTCCGTATGTTTGTACTTAATTGGTAATTTGTGTTCTGCAGTTGCCTCATAGCGAGGAACTTACTCTCTGGCTTGAGGACTTGCATGGAGGTGTCTAGTTACATGCATAATTCTGGAGCTTCAATGCCTAATAGATCTGTGGTTGGACCATCTTCATTTATGGAAGACAATGTGAAATCTGATATGGATCAGACAGTAAGCATCATAGACTTATCCTCTCTCTTTCTCTCTCTCTCTCTCTCTCTCTCTCTCTCTCTCTCTCTCTCTCTCTCTGTGATTAAAAAAGGTTACCTTTATTGTACTCATGCTAGGAACAAGAGATGTCGTCAAAGCCACGGTTACTTCGTAGAAGGGGCAAAGCACGGAGGCTTAAGTATTCTTGGAAGTCTGCTGGGCACCCAACAATGTGGAAAAGAATTGCTGATGGCAAAAACGATTCACGTAAACTATATACGCCATGTGGATGCCAGTCTATGTGCGGAAAGGAATGTCCTTGTATGAGTAATGGAACCTGCTGTGAAAAATACTGTGGGTATGTCGGACTTATCCTTAAAGCAGTCAACTGAATGAAATGCACAGAACCAGTGATGACCAATTAACTTTTTCATTTTCAGCTGTTCGAAGAGCTGCAAAAATAGGTTCAGGGGATGTCACTGTGCAAAGAGTCAATGTAGAAGTCGGCAGTGCCCATGCTTTGCTGCTGGCCGTGAATGTGACCCAGATGTCTGTCGTCATTGTTGGGTTAGGTATTGAGCTCCATGATGGACCAGCTGATCAAGCTATTTTTTCTTTTCTTTTTTTGGAATCATGCAGTGTGTTCATTGTAGAGAGCTTGTTATTTCCTTGGTGGTGATTTTGAGTTTAAATATAAAAACTTTTTGCAGTTGTGGGGATGGTTCACTAGGCGAGCCACCGAGACAGGGAGATAGTCAGTGTGGAAACATGAGGCTTCTTCTACGACAACAACAGAGGGTGAGCAATTCCTAGTATTTAGTTAATAAATCACTTCTGTAGTCTGCATAATTTACTTTATGATTTTTTTATTAAATACACTTTCTTTTTCTTCAGATTCTCCTGGGCAAGTCTGATGTTGCTGGCTGGGGAGCCTTCTTAAAGGTTGGAAGATTTCGATGTTTTTGCATGTGGCTTCCTAAAACTTATAAGCTGATTTTTCTTTTCTCACCAAATTAAATCATGTGATTTCAGAACCCCGTAAACAAGAATGATTATCTTGGAGAATATACTGGTGAAATCATCTCCCATCAGGAAGCAGACAAGCGGGGGAAGATTTATGATCGTGTAAACTCGTCATTCCTTTTCGACTTGAATGAACAGGCAAGGGAAATTGACCGCTTTTATATTTGCATTTTAATTTTCTTCGCAAATACGTGATACCTGTAGGCTATAGCTTTACTCTGGCATGACACCTGTTTACTGCAGTATGTCCTAGATGCTTACCGAAAGGGAGACAAGCTTAAATTTGCAAACCACTCGTCGAATCCTAACTGCCATGCAAAGGTAATTAAGTTTATGTAATTCTCTTGTTTGATTAGTTATAAGGGTGTGTGTAATACATGTTTGCGTATAGGTAATGCTGGTCGCGGGTGATCATCGAGTTGGCATATTTGCCAAGGAGCATATTGATGCTGGTGAGGAGCTCTTCTATGATTATTGTTATCTTTCAGAGGCAGCACCTGTATGGGCTCAAAAACCGGAGGGTTCTAAGAGGGACGATTCATCTGCTTCCAGGGGCAGAGCGAAAAAGCACCAACCTCTTTGAATGGATAGTTAGCATGGATGGAGAGGTACATAGGTATCAAGTATGGCGCACAGCTCGACTCTGGAGGTTTTTATCCATGACAACAGCCGGGACAAGAATTGTCCTTCTAGGTCAATAAAGCTGTATTGGAAATAACGTTATTTTCATGGATTTATAGACAATAAGTCAGAAATTCTTCTGGCAGTTTGGTACTATAGTTTGTGTCCGACGATGCTAACGCAGAGAGGCATGTTGTGATGGGAATAATCGGTAATTCTCTGTAAACATTTCTCGAGAAGAAAAGGGGGTTGCATTGATTTATTTATCTTTGATAAGATTCTGAACTTTTTGAAAGAAATTGATAAACGGACGGCAGTTTGCCGTGTGAGTTACTGCAGCAAATGAAGATACAGCAATTCATTCCACACAACAGGAAATGCCAGGAAGACACCAATGGCTGCAATCCTGAACCCCCCGATGGGTGATGATTTCGTATACAGATTGATGACCATCTATTCTATATTCTGACAAGCCAGTTATGTTCAACAAAGTCACACGAGCCTTCATCTGCTGAGCGACCTGCTCTGCAATTTTGTTTCTCTCGTCCGCAATTGGTGAGGGTTCGAGGAGGGTTTCAGTAGCTTCCGCACAGCTCCCGCCTGTATTCCATTGACCTTCTATGGTCAATGAAGAATTACAAATTAAACACTCCGCAAAGAAACCAGTTATATGAAATTTATATATGCAGGCATTATAATCGTGGACAGGATGTGTCGGTGATAAAAGTCATTTAACTGTTGCATGTATCGCTTGCACACAGACCAGACTGACCCGGCATTAGTTTTGTGATCGTTCCACCAATGTCCTACTCTTGCCATGCCTTTGTCGACCAAGAAAGGAGAGACGTATAAAATTCGACTGTACACTTGTAATCCTGTGACAAATTGAACGACTACTTCAGAAACTTAATGGAATACAAATACGCACGTAAATAATGTTGTTTTCACTCAACGTAGCATTTTCCGACTGCATGTGGCCTTGAAGCATTTCCAAATCATCTCACTTAAAATTGAAGAATCAAATAAGAAACCAAACGAAGTTTTTAAGAATAATACATCGTTGATACTTGATAGTAGCTAGCTAGGCTAGTGTATGTGGAACAAATATACAAGTGATTAATCTAATTAATTTGAGCACCATAGAAACTTTTACCAAATCATATAAAACAACGTAGGCTGTTAAATTAAATTAATAACCATTTATCTGTGCTATATGATATGAACTAATTATCTCCTCATAAATTAGTACTTGTCAAGAAATTAAACAGAAAAAACAAGAAATTAGCGATAATAAAATTCAAGTAATTTAATATTTTTTTTCAGGATACCCGTCATGGCTTGGCCCGGCACGGCGTCTTAGGAAAACTAATGAAAATGATTTGAAAACTTTGAGTTTTAATCAAAATGACAAAAATGCGTTGTAAGTGAATAGTATCATGAGTGAATAAGAGTTTCATTAAAAGTGAACAGTAACAGTTAAGTAACTTTTTAGAGTAAAAATATCATTGTTTGTTGAAAGTGAACGGTAATAAGAGTTTCGTTAAAACTCCCTTTATCTTTAAGGTTTGTGTTCAAAAGCCGGGCAAAACTCCAAAGCCGACGCCTCTCTTAATCTCTCCCTCTCTCTTCGGGTATGAAAATTCAACATTCAAAATTCAACCCCGTGTTTTATCATACATACTCTCTTATTAAATTACAGCAGTATTTTGGTATGTGTTTGTGTGCTGTGCTCGAATAGAGTTGTAGCTAGGTTACGTTACATATTCCCATAACCCTAATTTGGGTTTTCTTTTTATTATAGTTCGTGTTTATGCTTACTCAATCATGTATTATACCTTAATTATGCAGTTTGCTGTGTCTTATTGCTCGCTTAAAGTTAGCTTTCATTCATCAGTTTGGACTCCTTTGTTGGATTATTCCATTGAATCGCGGCCTATGATTTTCTTGTCATGCACGTATTGGGATATATCTAGAATCCTACACCAGCAGTTTTCATTTGATAAGTAAATTGTTTTAAACTAATTAAAATTGTGCATTGTCAGCCCTTGCCATCGATTTTGAGATTTAAGGTTTACTATCTAATTCTGTCACGTCTTTGTGGCGGTATTGAATCGTTTGGGACAGATTTCTGTTTCCATTTAGTTTCTCGGTTTGTTTCAGTATGTAATCCTTTATTTTATGATCTCGTAGGAACTGAACTTTAATTTGTAAACTTTTAGTTGGATAGGATTTGTAACCAATCTTGTAACGGCACATGTCATTATCCGAACGTACTATTTTATGAATAGATTTCCGCTAAGATTTGCAACCAATCCCGATGCACCACGTGTCACCATCTGTTTACAATAATTTAGCCAAGATTACGATAAGATTTTCAACCAATCTTATTACGCCACGTGTCATTATCCGAACGTACTATTTTGTGGATAGATTTCCGATAAGATTTTCAACCAATCCCGACACGCCATGTGTCACTTCCTGTTTGCAATAATTTAGTCAAGATTTCGATAAGATTTTCAACCAATCACGTAGTGCTACGTGGCATTGTCCAGAATCTTTTTTTTTTTTTGTCCATATAAACCCTACATCTTTACATCCATCCTCACACCAAACTCAATCCTTCTTTTTAGCTCATAATCATTCTTTGACTGGATGCTGGAGTAGATTGACAAAGTCCCAGCCTGATTTTTTGACTGGGTGTTGGGCTATTGTGCCTCCGATGGAAATGCTCTTATCTCCTCGTACATTTCGAAATTTCAAGTGATCCGGCCCTGCCCGCTTGGCCCATGAAACAACATTTACCATCTTTAAAATCCGAGGCCACACCTCTTCCGTTTCAGTTTTAGGGTTTGTGTTCAAAATCTGAGCAAAACTCCAAAGTCGAAGCCTCGTTGTTTCTCTCTCTGCGGTATGAAAATTCAAAATTCAACCTCTTATTTTGTTTGTTTTAATTTTTCTGAGTTTTATTTTGCTAAATTTTTGCTTTCTGTATGGCTTTTTTGTTTGTTTTGGATCTCAATATTTGATTGCTTAAATGTTGGTTTTTCTGTATGGCTTTTCTGTTTGTTTTGAAAAAAAAATTCTAGTCGGAATATGAAAACAAAATACTTGAACAGTGCTGGCTGTGAAAGCTCGCCGAGCTTTTTTGAAGGCTAAGGAAAGCGGAGTCAACGAAGCTGCAAAAGGCATTTTGAACAATGAGGTGGAGGAACGACTCCAGTATTTGCTTCGGGAGTTTAAAAAAAACTCAAAGAACATGAAATACCTCACAGAGGTAGTGGAGTATGTTGACAAACACTCCTTACCAAAGGGAGTTCCTCCTCCTCCTGCCCGTCCTCCAGCACCGCCGAAGGAGGGAGCCAATGGCAAGAACGGTAACGGCAAGTCGGAGGGCAATGGTGGCAGAGCAAACGGCAACGGTGGAGGAGCAAACGACAAGTGTTGAACATATAATAGTAGCATAGTATGAATGGTTAACGTGGCCTGACATAATGAAGTGTGGATACCACAATCCACACTTCATTATGTCAGGCCACGTTAACCATTCATACTATGCTACTATTATATATTCAACACTTGCCGTTTGCTCCGCCACCGTTTTTGTTTGCTCCGCCACCCTTGCCCTCCGACTTGCCGTTACCGTTCTTGCCATTGGCTCCCTCCTTCGATGGTGTTGGAGGACGGGCAGGAGGAGGAGGAACTTCCTTTGGTAAGTAGTGTTTGGCAACATACTCTGAGGTATTTCATGTTCTTTGAGTTTTTTTTAACCTTCAGAAGCAAATATTGGAGTCGTTCCTCCACCTCATTGTTCAAAATGCCAGGTGGGCCTATTTTGCGAGCCTGATTGGGAATTTAGGTTTTACAAACGTATCCTATCAGAAGATTGTGGTATTGAGTTGGATGTTGGTTCATCCAAGAAGGATTAGAGGTGGGCTTAAGATGAAGAATAAATATGTATGGTTTTGGACCTTGGTGCTCACTAACTTTGTTTATCAAAGTAGTAAAACCACATGTAAAAGATTTACTATAGGACCAATTTGTTTTGGTATTAAGCTAATGTTGGGAGCTATCTATGAACTTTACTCATATGATCTGATATCATAGTTATTCCTCCTTTTTTATGTCTCCTATAATTTTTTGAAACAAGTAAAATTACACAACAATGAGCATGGTAGCCAATTCTGCCCTACTCTTCCCTGCCCTTATGAACCAAGATATGCGACACATGCTACTTGACTGTGCACTTGTAATCCTATTACAATACACAACTTCAGGAACAAAACACACAATAACCTGAAAATTAAACAATATACAACAATTCCGAAGAACAAGAAACATGGTTTACTGACATAGAAATCAAATGAAAACACCGTAGACAACATCTAGTCTACATATGAATACGATGGCGGTTGTGAAGCTGCGATGAGTCCAACTTTCATGGGTCTTCACGATTGCTGCTGTGGCCAACCGATGCTTTGTGCCTGAGAATTTTGGCACAACCGAAGCTGTCTCCCACCCGTCAGAGCTCTCCACTAATCTACCAGAAGGGTTGCCGGCAACTACAAGCTTGGTGGGAGATAGGAGCGCTCGACCATCTCCAAATGTTAGTGGTCCTCCAGCTACCTCAATGAGCTTCACTTCCTCCCCCTTTGCTAGATCAATTTTCAACAATTTGCTACTGAAAGTGTGGATAACTATCAAGTAGCAATCTGGGTGGTAAACAATTTCGTTCAGGCCAACCGAGTTCTTGTACCACTCCTTTGCTCTGAGGAGAGGGCTTCTAATTGTTGATAGAAGTTTCCCGTCTGCTCCAACCTTCCAGATTTTACTGGCTGTGCAATCTGTCACGTATGCATTACCTTCGGCATCAACTGCAACATCATCTGCGAATGATCACCTACATCAATAGGAAAAAAAGGGAGAACGGGATGTGATGTGAATCGTATCTATAAACTGCGATCATGCTTTTGACAATGAACATTAATCAATATCAATAAAAGGATGCAAGAATGTGGCAAGATGGATAAAAAATGGTTGAACAATTTCAAGCTTCAATGGATCTTTATAGTTTACTTCTTCCATATTTTTTAAATCTAGATACATGACCAGAAGGTTGGGGTAGATTTTAGTGTAGATAATAACGATTGTTCAAAAAAAAAAAAAAAAAAAAAACCTATTATTGAATAATAATCACATATGAACACGATGAATAGAATTACCTAGATTCACTTTAATCGAAAATAATTGACTATCAAACAAAAATAAATATTGAGACTAAACACAAGATACTGATACTTCTTTGATTTTAAGGTAATAAAGGATTTCAAAACCTTGAGGAAGGAAAAAGAGCAACTCATGCTAAAAAAAAAATAGATCACCTTACAGTATAATCATTAGACAAACAAGTCATTATCCATAAAAAACCGACATTGTCCTAAAAAGTTACACCTCGATGGTTAATGCTCCTTTTTAATATTTAGCTAAAACTGTGTTACAGTATAATCATTAGACAAACAAGTCATTATCCATAAAAAACCGACATTGTCCTAAAAAGTTACACCTCGATGGTTAATGCTCCTTTTTAATATTTAGCTAAAACTTTGTTAAAAAAAATATTAAAAATAAAAAAAAATGCTAAAACCAGGGATAAAAAGGTAAACCCAAAAAGAAACACTGCAAAACTTTTAAAGGGCCAAAATCGAAGCCCAATAAAACGATCACCCGCTCCCGCTAATTCCAATTTAAGCCTACAAGGGACAAGAAGCCCACAATCTCGAAAGGGCCGACATTTTCTCCCGCAGGGAAGGGGAGGCTCACACTCACCGGACGGCAATCAGTTGAAAAGGATTGACCTTTACCCGAAGCCCCAATTTCGGATTCGCAATCTCTCTCTCTCATTTTCTCCATCTCGTCGCAGCCTCTTCGTTCTCAGGTAAAAACCCTGACGATCGATTCGATCTCAATTCTCTTATTCATTCGTTTTGTTTTTTTGTTTTTGTATTTGTGGAGGTTTATGGAAATTATTTCTTATTCTACGCAACTATTTGAATCCAGCTATTTAAGTTTCGATCGGTATTTTCATGTTTTTTTCTTTCTTTTCAGTTAGTCGTTTAATTGTTCTGTAAATATGTGATAAATAATGGAAAAATCGGATCTTGGGATTAAGGGATTGGAGAAAATCAATCTCTGATTGAACCCAGAAAGCATAAAACACTCCCGAAAATTTCATGGATTTTACAGGCAACTTTAGATTCCGACTAAACGAAACGATTTCTTCACGAGAACACAAGTATTTTCATTTTTATCCTGAAAGTTTTCGGTGGGTTTTAAATTTCTAGGCATCCTATCGAAAAGTTCAATTTTCGGGCATAAAGTTAGGTGCCAAAGTCTAATAGCTATTGGTCTGATTTTGGTATTCTTACAAGGAGCAATATTTTGGCATGCTTTCATATATGTTCTTTGATACATTCTATTTTGCGGACAGCCTGTTGATAACTTCACCTAAATCCAGGGCCTCCTGTTTTCGGGTTAGTCTGTTAGAGTTTGTAGAGTACCTAAATCCAAGGCCTCCTGTTCTCGGGTTAATCTGGTAGAGTGTATAGAGTCCCTAAAATCCAAGGTCTCCTGTTTTTCAGGTTAGTCTGTTAGAGTATGTAGAGTACCTAAATCCAAGGCCTCCTGTTTTCGGGTTAATATGTTAGAGTGTGTAGAGTCCCTAAAATCCAAGGCCTCCTGTTTTTCGTGTTAGTCTGTTAGAGTATGTAGAGTACCTAAATCCAAGGCCTCCTGTTTTCGGGTTAATCTGTTAGAGTGTGTAGGGTCCCTAAAATCCAAGGCCTCCTGTTTTTGGATTCAATCTGTTAGAGTATGTAGAGACCAAACTCCAAGACCTCCTGTTTATGGGTTCAATCTATTAAGAGTATGTGGAGTTAAGGTGATCCCAAGTGTCACAAGATTAGTCTATATGTTTACGATGGTCAATGTCATTTGAAGATGATGACATGTGTTGCAAGGATTAAACCATCTGATCATTGATCAGTGAGTGAGTCGGTTATGTAAGAGAGATATAATCCTCACTTCATTGTATTGTACGACTAACCTGAGATGATGCAGAATCATGTCTGTCTATTCATAGTTCTGGTTTTTGAGATTAGTCAAAATAATGTTAAAGCATAAAATGCATTGCCTTTTTGGATTGAATTGACAGGAAATTAGAATATGACACTTTCGTAATTTCAGATCAAGTGAAATGGCTGGTCACAAGATTGCTCATGCCACATTGAAAGGCCCAAGCGTTGTCAAGGAGATATTGTACGGATCGGTGCTTGCTTTGGCTTGTGGAAGTCTTTGGAAAATGCATCACTGGAATGAGCAGAGGAAGGTGAGGGCATTCTATGACTTGCTCGACAAGGGTGAGATCAGTGTTGTTGCTGAAGAATAGATATTCGCAGTTCCGATCATGATTGTATGGACGCATTGAACACCCTGTTATTCATTCTCCTCTTTCCATATGGCCCTTGAACTTGAGATGAGCTTAGTTTGGGTCTTGAAATAATCGAGTTTACTACTCCACAGTCGAACTATGTTATTGATATTTGCTTCCTTGGGATTGCATTTTGATGGTTGCTCAAGATGACATGTTATACGGTTGTTTTTCTTGTTTACTTTACCTCCGTTTTGCGCTATTAAATCGAGCGCGAGGATGGTATGATTCTCGTAAACATTTCCGTTGTTGATCAGAGTACATCTCATTTTGGGATGGACAAATTATAGGTCAAAAAATGAGATAGATGCCGGTATTCTCGGAGTCGGAAAATTCAGGAGTCTGGGCACCAGTTTCCTGAACCCTAAACAAACTGCTGTTTCTCACTGTCTTTGTGTTGCATTTTCAAAAATTCCCATTGGAATTTATCGGATAACTGAACTACAATTTTGCAATTGGATTGTCCGTGAAACGCGCTGTTTTTCATTCGACAGCTTTATGACATCACAAGCAACAAATGGAAGCTACGCAACATTGTACAAGTTTTCTCCCATGGCTGCTCAACATCCATCAAACTGGAAGGATTTTGTAGCTAAAGAAGTTTGGGATACAAATACAAATGATACATCACTACTCTTACAAATGCGAACTGCACTTCAACGAGGAAGCATGGTTGCCATTGCACTTTGACAGGGGGCAATCATCTACGCTGTTGTGGCATCAATTTTGTACACCGCATTGATGTGCGAACTAGTCCTCAGAAGCCACGATCAGCAATTTATTCTGCAGGATTATATCATTCGATACAAATACGTAAGAAAATAAACCCAAGATTTGAGGAAAGGAATTTATGGTAACAAATAGATGACCTATTGTTCATCAACATATATTGTCCCAATTACTGCTGTTACCAAGAAATATTAAAAGGGCGATCTCAAGCCAACAAGGCTCCGCTTTGCAAGGATTGGGGGAGGGGTGAGAACATCTATCTTAAACAGAGATTGAAAGAATTCAAGTTCTATCATTCTTCTTTTATTTTCAGAATTAACTTGGTTATGTCCTCCTCTCTGTAAATGTAAAGAAATTACCATAACAATGACATTGGCAATGAGTCAAATCCTTCATGCCCAGAATTTGACGCCTCTGGGCCACCGCCTCCACTAGCAGCAACTGGTTTGCTTTCAGAATCTGTAGAACCTGTGCCTAAGTTCTCTTTTTTACTTGCATCAGAATCTGCATTTACATTGGAAGTGTCTGACACGCAATATTTCTGAAGCCATCTATCACTTTCCCATAGCACGTGCATGATGCTCTCTCTTGCAGCATAGCCATGGCTCTCAAATGGAAGAATCACAAGGCGGGACAGAGCACCATGACCTTTCAGAGCATTAAAGAAACGATCCGACTGCATAACACACAAACAAAAATTAAATCACAAACAAGAAGAAACTCATCATGCAACTAAACATTAAAAGGGTGAAGGACCTCTTTACCTGCATGGTTAAAGTTCCAGAATTGTTGTCTTCTTCTCCATGGATGAGCAAGATTGGCTTCTTAATTTTATTAGCGGACAGGAAAGGACTCATCTCTACATAAGTACTAGTAGCCTCCCAAAGAGTTCTATCCTCATTCTGCACCGATAAACTAAAGAGTCAGGCCATTGAAACAAAATAATTTACCTAGGTCGGATGGCATGGAAAGAGAAAATATCGACACATGGATATACATGTGTACATATTCAAATCAACTTCTCGTAGGTTACCTGAAAACCAAAAGGAGTAAGTGTTCTATTGTAAGCACCAGAACGTGCAATTCCACAAGAGAAAAGATGGGGAGCATGTGCCAAGAGGTTTGCAGTCATGAATGCCCCATAAGAATGTCCCCCAACAGCAATTTTGTCTGGATGAGCCACCTTAATTAGGGTAGCACCGTAAGAGGTTCAGGTCAAGATTATAAAGTCAGGAACATGCTCAAAAGATTCAAACTGCAAAATGGAGAAGCTTACTCCTCGTCGAACAACTTCCTCCACAGCAGCCTCTGCGCTTGCAACCAATTGCTCCACATAGCTGGTCAAAATATATACATTATAATTCATTGAAAAACTTCAAAGCATGAGTAGCGTGTTGTGAGTATCTAGTCCATTTTTCACCCAGTTAACCATTCGATGGATTTATGTTATGAGAAATGCCAATGAGTTCATACAGAAAATTAGAATTAAATTTGGCTGGAAGCAGAAACCCATGTGAGTACATATGCGGCAAACAAGTTACCTGTCATTTGCTTCTGCATCACCCTCACCAATAATAGGAATTGTTGGTCCAGACAGAATAGCAAACCTGCACAATTTCGAGCAAACAAAAAATGGTCAGCATGTTTAAAACAATCCAAACACCAAAAAGGTTCTAAACAAAGAAGAATTACACAAGCAAAATATAAAAAAATATAAAAAAAACACCAAAACATAGTAGGAAAACAAATGGAAGAGGTGATGCATGCCTTCGAGCCAGCCAGAGGAGGGCCGAAGTTGGACCTATGCCAGCAAATTCATTAGGAGAACCACGAACTTGTCCAGCAGCATCTTTGCTTTTGAACTCTCCAGGATAAGACCAGAACAGACACGGAAGAGAACCATCTCTGGATGGATCAAATCCTGGTGGAAGGTATAGCGTTGCAGTTAGTTGAACCCCATCCTTCCTCTGGTACTTGACCAGCTCTTTCTGCAATGATGCCAGCTGTGGATATGGATGAGGAAAATCTGTAATTTGGACTGCTTTCTTTTCTGGCCAGCTGAGGATAGAATACTGAGTGTTTTCAGTTTTTGACTCTTTGGAAGTCAATATTTTCAAGTGATCAATGGGCAGATCCCCTTCTTTGTCATCAGACATTAAAGCAACAACAGTCTCATAATACTTTTCTTTGTCACTCTTCCATATTCTTTCTTTGTTTCCTGTATTTCTGAAAGAATTTGGTTTAGCCACCACAACAAAAATGAGCACTTGCGAACGTAATAGAAACAATAAATTACCTTATAAAAAACCTACATGTCAAACAAGTCGAGGAACGGGATATTTCCCTCTGGTGTGGCACCATTTCCATTCAGCAGTAAATAAGTGCCTTCCTCGTTTTCTTTCTTTACTTTTGCTAACACATATGTCCCAGCAGGAGTTCTCCGCAGCATAGGAGAGCCAGGATCGGAATATACATCTTCTGACGATCTATCAAACAGGATGCGCGGACTGACATCATTTGATCCAGGAGAAATTACCCAGGTTCTTGTTCTCCGTGTTTTGTACCAAGACTCGTAAACTAGAGCCAGTGAATCATCAGACCAAGAAATTCCTCTGCGAAATTGAAATGTTCAAATGCATAAAAGCAAGTTGGGACCACCATGAAACTTGTTAAGCTTAGCAGTCTTTTGGAGAAAGGAGAAAAAGCTCCCTTGGAAAAATCATTCTTCCAAAAACCCCAATAAAACAGACATAGGAAAAAAGTTTAATTAATTCCCCAGCACACACTTACCATTTATGCTAATAGAAGATAAACAATATAGTGACAGTTAAACTTCATACCCATAGCGAAGATCAACTTTGTGCAAGACAGTTGGCTCTTCAGCTTCTAGTGGCTCAGCGGGCTGTGTATAAATTATATCACGTGGAGAAACTTCCACTTTTGCATCTCCTTCATCTTGGGTCTCAACCCTAGAAGAGTCACATAGTCAATCAGGTAACTGAAAGCATATACACAAACAACCATGTACAAGTCATATGTAGACCTGACCACGGGTTAGGCTTGGGCTTGGGGATGTCAAAATCTTAAAGAACCTGGCCCGAAACACGACAAAAAATGAACTGGCCTGAGGCCAGGTCCCATATATGGTGACTAGAAGTTGCTTTTGTAACTTGTTTCATGTCAGAAATGCATTTAGGATGATGTGAATGACTGTGGGGACAAAATAAAAATTAAGAAATAAAAATCTAAAGACATCATAGATGAAGGCTTAAATTGTTTAGTAACAATAATGTGGAATTACAACACAGTTTAGACTGTCATTCTGCTTGTTCATTTTGAGGCACATGCGTTAGAAATATATTTAACTTAGAAAAGCATAGAAAACCAACTATTACTACAGCATATCATGTACACTACTCCAAAAAAATCCTTATCGAGTACTTGTTATGTATCATGAGAGAGTGACAGAGATAAGAATTCAAAGAGATCTCTTTTAAGTTATTCAAACAGCTAGAAAACAGGGCCAAAAATGCATGCCAGTAGAGTGTTGATGGTTTATCCGCTCTCCAGTTGACAGAACGCTTCCCTTTTCGCACACTACTGAATGCAATGGGGATGTCCTCAGCAAGCGGCAGATCACAAAGTTCTCTAACAAACTTCCCATCAGCTGTCCACACATCCACCTTCTTGGGAAATCTTCCGCACGGTACAATGAAAGAGTATGGTCTGTGAATTGAACTAATTAAAAGGTATTTCTGATCGGGAGAGGGGTTCATTGATGTATATACAGCTGGAGGACCAATTTCCTTCACCGCCCCATCCAAGGAGGCCAAAACAAGTTGTGATGTGGTGTAGTAGTCAAACAAATCTTCATCATACTCATCCTTCAGCAAATCCTGAAAGGTCCTAACTTGGATAGTGTTTTTCTGCTCGTTAGATTGAATTTTAGGCCCAAAGGGAACCAAAGGTTTCTTTGGCGGGTCTCCACGAGACCGGGGAATGGTGCAAACTACCAAGGAGGAGTCATTCACCCAAACAAAATTGTCAAACATAGCATTCAAAAATATTTCTTCAGACTTAAACAAAGGTCTAGCAATCCCTGTTTCAACTTGGGCCACCCATACTCTAAGCTTACTAGTACTAGTTTCCCCCTCATCAAACCGGATGGTGAAGGCTAAATGGCGGCCATCCGGGGACCAAGTAACAAAATTGATCTTGGCACCATCAGGGAATCCACGCACCTCTATTTCGGGACCAAGGGTGCCATCGGGCAATAATTGATGGATCCCAATACCCGAGTAAAACGACATCCTGGTCCTTGTATTGCATTTTCCATCAATACGAACACCGGCAAGCTTTTCCTCAGGTCTTGCAAGTTCTGTCAATGGCGGCAAAGCTCTCCGCTTGAGAAACAGTATCTTATCCCTATACGGCGAGAATGACAAGGCGGGAAGTGGCGGAGCATCCACAATATCTTTAATTTCTTGCGGAGGAAGACGGTATCTAACTGCCAGAGTTGCATCTTCTGCATAAACATATATATACACATACGAATTACCAGCACAGAAATCTTCGAATTTAAAATTCCACCACTCAATGCAACCCCATTAAACAGCCAAACAGTAAGTTATGAAAAAAGGAAAGAAAATCAAAATTTTCAAAATTCAACTCGGATTTTTGGTTCAAAGTTCAAACAGATTATGCAACTCCATATCAACAAATCCTACAAACGAGCACAAAATATATGTGTATGTGTATGTATATGCGTGTGTGTTGTGATTGAATACCTTCATCATCAAGTGCAGTAGTAGCAGCGGTGGAAGAGACAGAGCCTTTGGAGGCTCCGCCACCGCTGGCATCCTCGGAAGCGAAATTGTTGGCGGGGACGAGGTTGCGGAGGCGAGAGGTGGCCATGACGGCGGTGGATGTTTTGATGGGCCTTACGGAATCGTATGGGGAGCGCCTTGGTCTGAGGTGGGAGAGTGAAAGGACCGATGGGAAGTGGAGGGGCTTGAAAGGGAGAGAGTGAGGAGACGTGAGGGAGAGAAGATGATAGACTTTGTGGAGCATCCCGTCGACATTCATTTTTATTCTTTTTGGGAAAAGTTCTGATCGGTGCGGCCATAAAATTACGTTACTTTGCCACGTAATATGTACAGACAACTACTGAGCTCAATCGAAAATTCAGTTCCTCCACGAACCTTTATGTTCGAAGCTGACGCATCCAAGAATTCGAATCATTTAATTTAAAGTTGTGGCGCTCATTGTACATCCTACTATTCATGACGTATAAAATCAAGAAGAGTGTAATCAATTGAGATTTTGAAGAATTTTAATTTTTTTAACAAATCTAGAAATATTTAATTAAGATTTTAAATGATTCTCTGAAATTTAAGGTGTATTTAGAATTTTAAAATTGTTTATTAAAATCCTTAGAAATTCAAATGTATTTAATTAGGATTTTAAAGAAGTTTATAACATTTCAGGTGTATTCAATTAGAAATTTATTTTAAAGAATTTGATAAAGTTGATGAATTAGAGGGAATTAGAGAGATTTCGTAATGTATTTTAAGCATTCACAAATCTCATATCTTCTTATGAGATTTCAGAAGAATTGAATCAAAATTTTATATGAAATCTCTACAGATCAATTAAACTCTATAAAAATTTATAAATTTATTAAAGTCTATCATATTCTCAATTCATTACCCCCTCCTAGGTCTTCGAACACGACATCTAAACTTAAGTCTTTGAACAAGCCAAATCTCTCTCTTTTTCGATGATCTCTCGACGGTCTGATGGGGAGATCTGAATTCCTCAATTGAAACTGGACAATTGGGATTGGGTGGGGCCCCATTGAAAAGCTTTGAGATTCAAAGTATTATGGGCCGTATACTTCATGGCTCATTAAATTTGGACAATAAGGCGGCCCGTTGGGTTTTATGAACCGACTAACCCGCGTAATCACTTGCTTTCTCCCTCGGCATTGACGACGACGTCTTGCTCGACCGTCACAACTCACACGACACTTTTCTCAGACGATCGGACCCGTTGTAGAGTCACTCTCTCTCTCTGCCTTGGTACTCAAAGCTTTTTAACCTCGCCCAAATCGTATCTCTCTGTCGATCGATCGAACGGAGGAAGAAGGAAGGCATAGATGGCGAGCGAAAACGAGCCGGCGAAGCTGCTGTTGCCGTATCTCCAGCGCGCCGATGAGTTGCAGAAACACGAGCCTCTTGTCGCTTATTACTGTAACTCTCTCTCTCTCTCTCTCTCTCTCTCTCTCTCTCTTTCTCTCTCAACAAGATTGAAACTTTACGAATTATTTGTTATCTCCACAAATATTTCTGAAAATTCGATGCTCATGAGTTCTTTCTGATTTTAATTTAAATTGATTTAAACTTTTTTCAAATTTTGAATCGAAATTAGGTCGATTATACGCAATGGAGAGAGGGCTGAAGATCCCGCAGAACGAGCGCACTAAGACCACGAATTCCCTCCTCATTTCCCTCATGAAGCAGCTTGAAAAGGTCCTTTCTTTCTTCCTTTTTAACTGTTTCTGGTTAACGTTTTTCTGTTTAGGAATAAAGATGGGATTTTGTTTTAATTTGTTTCATCAGCTGGGTCTAAATTAGTTTCTGAGGAATATAATGATGAAAATTTAGCCTTTTTAACTTCATATTGGATATGTAAATTTTAATTTAGTCTGATTTGTAGTTGCTCTAGCACTGAGGCTTTCTGCAACAGTAGAATTACCCGTTGCCTAGCGTTGGTGGCGATTAATTTTTGGTATCCGTTTTGCAAATGAATCTATGATATGTTTCTGCCCCGTCGGATGCCCTTGCAAATTTTAGTATTTGGTTTCTTTAGTGATGAAGTAGTGGTTGAATTTTAAACAGCAAGAGCATTTGTCTACTGCTTACCAATTCACTGCTAAGAATCTTGGCCTTACTTATGATTATAACCATACAATTGGAGGTTCATCCGTGGAGACTCTGATATTACACTTTAGGGACCAAAGATGGTCACTTTTGGGGGAAAATGCAAATTTGATTGTTGTGCTTAAGTGTCTTGAATATCTCCCATGATTGGTCTTGAATTTTTACCTGATGACTTGTACTGTTGCTGTTTTTGAGAAATTATTTTGTGATATTATTCGTAGATTTCTGTTCCCTCATCTTAATGTATGCTCACACTTTTGCTCTATAGGATAAGAAGTCACTGCAGTTGGGGCCTGAAGACAATCTGTATCTTGAGGGATTTGCCTTAAATGTTTTTGGCAAGGCAGAAAAGCAAGATCATGCTGGTCGAGCAGATTTGTATGTCAATATGTCCCTTGAGACTTTGAGTTATCATGTCCATATCAATTTTTTTTTCTCTCAAAAAGTTCAACTTTTGAACTCTACACCACTAGGTTTCATGCAGTGAAGAGTACCTCCTGTCCTGTGTGTTTCTCGGCTCATGTCTCTTGACAATATTTTATATTTTGTGGAAGTTGTTAATAGTATGTGATACAGAATTTATTCTTTGATCTTGTTGCAGGACTACTGCAAAAACATTCTATGCTGCAAGCATTTTCTTTGAGATTCTTAACCAATTTGGTGTGGTTCAGCCTGATGTGAGTTTCTAATTCTGTTTTGCAACGCCGCTTGAAGTGTCATTATCCTTTTTGTTAGGATTAGACGACGCCATTTAAATGATTTGTGTGTTGGTACATTTTTCTTTTCAGTATGTTATTACTAACTTGAAGGTTATACAGTTGGATTTTGGGGGTGGCTTACATCTTTATGATTTTTTACAGCTTGAGCAAAAACAAAAGTATGCAGCTTGGAAAGCAGCAGATATAAGGAAAGCTTTGAAAGAAGGAAGGAAGCCTCAAGCAGGCCCCCCTGCTGGTGACGATGATCTCTCACTTCCATCTAGTGGAATGAGTGGTTCATATGTATGGTTCTAAACTTTTGAGTAATTTACTTTTGAGCTTTTTGATGGACCAGGATATTTTTGAATATATAACGATAACATTTCTTAATTTATTATTTTTAGGCATAAGATTATGGTGGTGGAGAGGTGTTTGATGTTACCACCTAGCCACTTTTCATTTGAGTAAAAGAGTATATGTTAAAGAATTGTAGTATGTATTAAGAAAGGAAAGTGTGTTTGTGTTAGTGGTTTTGTTTATTGTATACGATGGTCTTCAACTATTTCTATCCTTGCAGGATCTTGGCCCAAGCGATGCTGCAGTTACCAGTCCTGGATCACAGTCTGACCCTTCACCCCAGTTTCATGATGAAGTCAACGGGCAGCATTCTATAAAAAGTGCACCACCACAGTTTCAGGATCAGCATTCTTCAAACATTACACCTTATGAGTTTCATGATGACGCTAAATTCCAGCGTTCTACTAGCCTTCAGTCACCACCTAAGTTTCATGATGAAGTCAATGGCCAGCATTCTACTAACAATGCGTCACCGCCACCTCAGTCTTACCCTACTGCTGGTTACTCTTCCCATGATTTTCACCCACCTCCTCCTACAAATAGACCAGAAACGTCTGATTTTTCTCAGCCATACCACCAGCAATCCTACTTGCACGAACCCCAACAGCCTTTGCCACCTAACTATCCTCCTCATGAATCTAATTACCCCTGTCCTAATTTCCAATCGTATCCAAGTTTTACAGAAACCAATATTCCAGCAGTTTCATCCCCCTATCCCTCTTATTATCAGGGCTCTGATCCTTCCTACTCTCCCCAGTCAGCTCCTTCGACAACAGACCACCCTTCAACTGCCCAATACCAGACGAGCAACAGAAATGGGACTGTTTCAGAACCTACTCCTGCTCCTCCCCCTGCCAAGACATACCAGTATGACAGTAGCTACCAGCCATCACCTGAGAAAATTGCCGAGGCACATAAGGCCGCAAGATTTGCAGTCGGAGCATTGGCATTTGATGACGTATCAGTTGCAGTAGATCACTTGATAAAATCGCTTGAACTGTTGACTAATCCATCAGCTGGTCAGTAATAAGCTTCTCGTTTTTAGGTGCTTGGAATTCCAGATGTTTCCCATAGTTTATTTGCGCGATTACTGTGTAAATGTCACTGTATGCATTACTGTGAATCGTGAAGTCACGATGCATCATACGAAAATGAAAACTATTGGTTTATGCTTCGTATTCTTTCAAGCATGTGTGGTTGTCTAGTTGAAGTTGGTTTTCATTTATCTTTATGTAAATATTCAAGCTGGGCATTTGCGTGCATTTGGGAAGTCTCTGGACGCATCGTATGCCAGTGACCAACCTTTTCCTCCAATCGACGAGCCCATGTGGTATAGCTTCTCACAAGTAATATTTTTACTCAAGCTAGACTAAAAAGGAGGAATGAGAGTTCGAATATGGGACACGGTGAGTCAGAGCAGAATTTCTTATCTAACTCGGTCAAAGATTTTTAGACAACTGAATGTTGTCGCACATGTTTTTACAGAAAACTAAACAATGAAGTAAACAAGACACGCTTACGCGTATGATTCAGATAAGATCTCTAAAACGGGGGATTCCTCTAAAGCTTGTTAATATTTGTCCGCCGATGGACAATTCTACTATATTACATATATTCTGGTTAGCTGGAATTAGGCGTGTGCTTCCTTGACTTTTAGCGATAGGAGTTTTAAATGGTTAACAAACTTTGCTGTTGGCAACTTGGCATCGTCAATTCGTCATTCATCATGGTGCTATACGAGAACTCAAACACAAAACTTGGCTGATGCATCTTTATTGAGGTGGTAAATGACTTTTATTTTATTTTAGAATTTATATGTACAAGCAATGATATTATGGAGGAGGATTCTCTATCCTTCCATGTCCTTCTATTTAGACGGTCACGGTTAAGTCATGTCAACATCTTATATTGATTTTTTTATAGAGATAATAAGACAAAAAATAATGTGTGAGAGAAGGGGATGGAAGGGGAAGAGGGTAGAAAATCATCCTCCTGATATTATACTTCAAACACAAACTTCTTCTAAAGTGCAGAAATAAACACATAATTTTGGGTTGCACATCAATCTAGTTGGACAAGAAGGTGACCTCTGCATCTGTTATATCAGCATTTAACAAAAAAATTTACAAAAGTCTTACATTGCAATAAATTTGTAAATTGATGTATGATATTGTAATATTTAAAAGATAAGGTATAAACTTGTTATATGATCCAAAGTTGAGGTGGTAAAATGTAATTTACCCTTAAATTTATTTTATAATTCAAAACTTCGAAAGTGTAGAAATAAACACTCTTAAAAGTTTAAACTAAAATTATCCTCCTTTATTTATTGTTTTGATGCTTAAAACCTTTGGAAACTTATGAAAATGACATATGCTCTTAACCATTTAAACTATAAGTTATTACGATTTTTCTTAATACTTCAAAACATATAAACGATCTTAAATACTTAAATTATACAAAGTTACGTATTACTTATACTTTAGCTCCAAAATATCAAGCTCCCAATCGTACATGCAGTAAAACGACGAAACTGTTGGTTACAAACGTATACGTTTGGGCACGTCTTCCTTGTTCAAATGTGTGATTTTTTCCCCTAAAATATCTGAAGTGTTTTGACGTGGAAGTAGATGATTGGCCTTCATATGATAAGAAGTGTGCGATCGTAAAACATAAGAAGTGTGCGATCGTAAAACATTGGAAACACCAATTAAACCCTCATGCTCGTTATCACCTCACCATTCTCTCAAACCTCACCACTTCGAAAACCAGAAAGAAAGAGAGAAGGAGAAATGGCAACCAGCACCACTGTCGCCGGAGTGAGCCTCTCCACCCCAAGGTCAGTGTTGTCGAAAGCAACAGTGGTACCGAGGGCATTTCACTCACTCAACGTTCCCACCTGGAGAAGCTACTCTTCCGTTGGCCGCCGCATGACCATTGTAAGGCCAGTGAGCGCAGCACCAGATAAACTGTCCGAAAAAGTGGCGGAAAGCATCAAGAGCGCCGAGGAGACCTGCTCGGACGACCCGGCAAGCGGGGAGTGCGTAGCGGCATGGGACGAGGTGGAGGAGCTGAGCGCTGCCGTCAGCCACAAACGCGACAACGAGAAAAGTTCCGACCCCTTGGAGACTTTCTGTAAGGACAACCCCGAAACTGACGAGTGCCGTACTTACGACAACTGATCGGTGGATCTCAATCTGCCTACTTTTGAAGTTGTCGTGTTTTAGATTTCATAGTACTGTCTCTGTTTATGTTAATTAAGATCGACTAAACTTAATTCGGGTCGTTTGTATATTTATTTTGCATGATGATATGATACCGCAGCATGTTATCGTATACCTTTGAAACATAAATTGGTGATTGTTTATTGGCTTCCAAATATTATAAAGAAAGCTTGCGTTTCTTTTTTACTATTTAAATCTCATATTTCATTTGTGGATAGGATAGGCGTTTTAACTTTTGATTATATTTCATGTGTTGATCTTGTCAATTATCAATTAACTAGTGGAGGTGTTATCAAAAGGATGGGGACAAGAAAGGAATAGGGAAACTTTGAATATGAAAAGTAAGGAAAAGAAACCGGAACAATTAGTCTTCGAGTTGAATGGATTATTGATTGTATGGTATAAAGTCTATCCAATTTTTTATTTTTACGTATTTGGTTATGGATTTTAAAGGAATATCCATAATAATCTGATTCTACATGTAGGGAAAATTAGGAACTGAAATGATTGTTATTCTCATAGTTTAGCAAACACGTAAAATTAATAATCAAGAGTGTTCCTATTCATATTGCGTGTAAGCATGGCTTGGAGATGTATTCGATAGTTCATTACAACAAGCCATAATCATTGACAATCTAGTCTCAAACTCATTCGAAACACATATAATATCACGTTTTCACATGTGTGAATGAACAAAACCTAAGAGCATCTACAATAGGAATCTCTATTTAGGACTCTTGCCACCAGAATCGTAAATTTGAGGTTTATGTAATTTCTTAGTTGATCTCCAACAAAGAGAAGAAAAATAAAACCCGAGTTAAATATAGACTGTTGATTTTTTTTCAAATGTAAAAAAAAAAAATATATATATATATATATATGCAGTACATGATCTGCAGAGCCCACACTCCATCTATGTCCCCACTGAAGATGGTCTAACACCTGGCCAAATAGACATTTGGTGCAACTAGACCAATTGTTCGTGCGCAAAGCATGGACCATAGGTTATTGGTACATCACACATAGCATGTGGAAGTTGTGGGACAACCCACCTCCGTTTCCAGTTTTCTGTTGCTTTTGCTTGGGGATTTGTCCAAGCCCGATGGGAAATTCATTAAATTTGGAAATGAACCCATGAGTTAATCGGGTGGTACGCGTTTATCCCGTATGATTCGAAGGTTGCTTAATTCATTTGCCATTTGAAAAATATTTAAAAACTAGAAATGCTTCTATTAAAGTGTAAACACACGTTAACTACAATATTAAAATGAAGGGTAGAGTGATTTGATCTTATAATTCTGGAAGCTCTGCGCTTAAAAATCAATCGATGAGCATATGTTAATTAGGCCAATTAGTCTAAACATTTAGATGTTAGTTCAATGTCAAGTGGGCCAATTAGTCTAAAGTCAGTTAGGATGTCAGACAGGCCAATTAGACTAAACAATCAAATGTCAGTTAGGCCAAATAGTATAAACAATAAATTCCAATGGGGCAGACGGAAATTGACAGTAGAATTTTCTCCGCTCCAAATTCCTCCCTCCCAGTCTCTTCATGTTTGAACTGTTTCGATTCAGTAGTGTGAGAGGAGGGAAAGGAAGCGAAGGGGTTTTTGGTGAAGAAAGAATCATATTCTGGGAGTTAGGCCAATTAGTTGTATCAATCTTGATTGATAGGATGTGCCCGTTAAATTCAAATGCAAGAAGTTTGTATCATCGGAGTTTGAATCAATCGAGTAGTTTGAAATATCGTCTTAAAAAGAGAGCATCAAACTCTATGGAGGCTTAGCATTTGGAAACAATTTCAGTTACCAAATTAAAAAGAGCAACTTTGCACATTCCACACATTTCATAGCTAACAACCACCTCATAAACATTTCATAGCTAACAACAACCGCATAAACATTTCATAGCTAACAACAACCACATAAACATTTCATTTATACAGAAGGAACAACATTGTACACAGTTCGGTGTTGGGCCCCAGGTTCCAACAGCAAACCCAAATGTACTGCTAATCCACGATGAAACAAGCTTGTTCAAAGACACTGACCACAACAATTATTAATTAAAGACACAAAAACAACTAAAATCGAAGTCGAAAGATACCAAAAACACCACCAAAAGACCAGCAAACAAAAGCGATGAAGATCATCATCAAATGAAGAACATGTCGGAGGAGGCCGGGATGGGCTGCGGGAAGGGGAGCTGCCATGGCTTAAGCAGAGGATCATGCATCTCGGGGATGTCGACCGAGAAGCCGCTGACCTCTTCAAAGATATGGAGGACCGAGTTCAATGACTGCAGTCGATCAGTGAGCTCCATTGCTTGAGCTCTCAGCACGTTGTTCGCAGACTCTATCTCATTGTAGCTGCGCTCCCTGGCATCGAGTGTCTGCCGAACCTGATTGTTCGACATCTCCAGTCTGGTGATCTCAGTCGTCAGATCATCCATCTGCTTCTGCTTCTTCATCCGCGATCGCCTCGCGGATTCGCGGTTGGACATCATCCTCTTCCTCTTCTTCTCGTCCACCGTCGCGGACCCGTCGGATCCTGAGCTTGATTGGCGCTGAAGCGAAGACATTGTATCCTTTCCTCGGGTAATTTATCCCAAGAATTGATTGCAAAAATTAGGAAACGATGTTTGTTACCGAAATTAGATTATGGTTCGAAAGAATTGGGGAACAATAAAATTGGGTTTGGGAATTGGAATTGGAGGCAACGAATTGATGCGATTAATTCATGAGAAATCGTAGAACCAGTAGAGGAAGACGACGGAGAACGAGTGGAGCAGACGGATACGAAACATGAGTTTCATATAAAAACCATTGGTTTAAATTTCTACGAACCCAGAACTTCCAGGCCCCAAATCATATCCGATCGAATTGGATTCCAAGAAACCCTAAAAACCTCAACAAAGAAAGCCACAAATTTGGACCTCAGATCTAGAAACCGATCAGAAATTCCGGATCGGGAGGAAAATAGAAGGGGCCGAGACAAGCAAGCGGAAATGAAAATCTAGAGAGAGAAAAGAGGGGAAGGAGGACTTATCTGAAACGCAAAGGCGCGGCGGGAAATGAGATGGAAGGAAAAAAGAAGGTTGAACATTGTGTGGGAACGGGGGTTTTATAGCGGAAGATGGGAGGGGTTGGTGTGTGGAAAATTATAAAATAATCATCGTTTAATTATAATTACGAGTGCTAAATGCTAATTTGGTGAGTCATGGCTGGCGTGAATGGCGATGACAGCTAATACGATTGAGAGGGTTTCTCGCTCGATCCTTTTTTTTAAGGATAGGATTCCAGAGATTTTTTTATTACATCTGTTTATCGTACATTTTACGATTAATTTTTGTTAGGTACTGTTTATATTAATTTTAAATAAAAAAAATTTACAATAATTTATGACCACACTATATACGATAAACAGATGTGATTGGAGGATATCTAGAATCTTCACAAAAAGAATCCGACGAAGATCCTTTTGAAGTACAATTTGCTAATTTGGTTTGTTCTCAATATAATATTTCTCCTCCCAATCGCTCTCTCTTCTCTCTATTTACTCTATATTTTATTTCGAACAAAACGAATTGCTTAAAGAAAATGATAATTCATATTAAGTGTGCTCTTATCCATTTGCTAAATATATATGAATAACTAACAAGTTTTCAATTTAATAGATTTAAAAAAATATATATTGTTAGATGATTCAAAAAATATATGGACGTTATCTCTTAGAGTAATGCTACACTTACCATATATTTATACTATCTATTTAATAGAGGGTATGATCTGCCAACTCATATAGATTTCATCTTTATTAAAAAATTGTACAAATAAATAGTAAGAATAAAATTTTTATATCACTTATTGTTTATCTAAAACACTTTTCTTATTCCTTTTCTCCTATTTCAATCAGCGAAGTGATAAATTTTAGTGGTGCACAAAGATTAGGCCACTCTAACCCTTATAATATGAAGCCTTTTATTTGTCTTCATGCATGCAGGTTTCTCTTGGTCAATAAAATTAATGTTAACAAATTAGGTAAAGGGGATAGGCCAGACCCAACAAAAAGGATCTTAACCTTCGAAGGAACAAAATGTTCATTTCTTAATCCCAATCTTAGTTGTGTTACTAAATTTGTTGCAAATTAATTGATGAAAAAGAAAGAAATTCATCGTCGTCGAGTACTGAAAAAAATCTCTTGAAATATTAATCTAGTGAAGATTACGAGCCAAATTCGTAATTAGATTGTACTTGAAGAAATTCTTTTTTAAAACCATTGGGTTGGTTTTTTCCAAAAATGTCGTGAAGGTAAGTTAAAACAACTTTTGCTTATTTGGAAAGTTAAAAGCAATTATTAATATTTTATACATGAACAATTTGAACATGGTCACTGTCTAAACCAACGAGGTGAAAACAACGTCAAAATTAATCAATTTTACCACTTATACGATGTTGTGACACATCGTTTACTGCAAAGTAAAACATTATGGGCTGACTGGGCTTTAATACACAATTGACTTTTTTATTTTATGGGCCGAGCGATGCTTTAGCCCAGACTGGCACTACGTCGTCGTTTAGCAAAATCATAACTGTTATCTATGTAACAAAATTCCGGTCACATTCCATCAGCGCCAAATCATGGATCAAGATTCAATCAACACACACAGAGACTGAAGGTTGAAGAAGTAGAGTAGAAATGGAGGTGGACGACGTGTCGCTGGAAGATAAGGCGAAGAGGATGAGGGATCTGCTGTCGAGCTTCTGATGCAACTCTAAGCTACTGGGTTTCGGTTATGACTAGTTAGACCATCTATTGTCATTACTATCTATTAGGCCCATTATAATACTATTTGGCGCATCTATACCTCAAATCCTATATATCTTTAGATGTATTTAAACCCCTTTTATGATGGAAAGGAAGTATGAATGAAAATATGAATTTCCTTTGATTTCCTTTTGTTGTGCCTTGGCTGATTATCTTCACCAACATACAAATCCACAGTTGAATAGTTTAAAATACAAAAAATAAAGACACCGAGAAATTTACGAGGTTCGGCAAAAACCTGCCTACGTCATCAGAGAGATATTGCTCTTCACTATGAGAAAAACAGTACAAGTTACACATGAGTTAAATCGACATAACCCAATCCCATATCCCTTGTACACCCACTCACAGAATTTTCTCAAGAGCCTCACTCTACCCCAAGAATTCTTTCACAAGAAATCTTTCACTCTAGCTCTCTTGATTTCTCTCTGCAACTCTCTCTACACCAGTGCCCCTTGTTTTGCCAAATGCTCTCACCATCTCTTTTTATGCTTTTCTTAATCCAAGCCTTCTCCCACCCGAAAGCCACAAAACATTGCTTTGAAAAAGCCACAAAACATGGCTTTGAAAAAGCCACAAAACATGGCTTTGAAAAAGCCACAAAACATAGCACTAATTTGGCCACTATCCAACAATCTCCACCTTGGCCAAATTCGAAAACATCACAGAGACTCGAATCAACACTGTACCAAAGTCCATTGGCCTTACGTACCAGCATGCACACTCTGAATCAACCTCGTTGGTCCTGTTCCGATTCAGTCACTGCCAATGCATGTGCAGCTGCTGCAAGCAAAAAAAACTTTTAGCTTCAGACAGGATCTCGACACATCCTCGTCTCCTCCAGCAGGTTTTCCTCCTCTTCATTGTCTGCAACTTGGAAACTTGTCAGTGCACCCATTTCCAGCAACACCCGTCGAGCCAGACAAACATTCCTCACACTTCTCATTCTTCAGGACCATCTCATCACCTGTGAATCCCATAGCTCCACCTGCTGCAAAACTCCTGCAACACTTGAGACTATACATCACCAGGAGATGTGTTGCTTCGAGTACCTAGAGGGCATACTCGAAGTCTTCCGCCACAAAATTGATGTTACCTAGACCAAGATCATCCTTTCTTTTTCTCAAAGGACATTTTATCTTTTTATGCCCGAATTCTTTGCAGTCATAGCATTGTGGTCCCTTGCCTTTGGAGCTTGATTTGAACCTGCTGTCTCTCTCAAATCCTCCTCCCAATTTTCTTCCATGATTCCAACCTTGAACAACTAAAGCAGTCTCGTGCCCACCATCAACAATGGTCTTCCTCTTTTGTGTATCATAAGACACCAAAGAAGCCTGCACCTGCTCCAAACTTACTGTATCTTTTCCATGCAATAAGATTGTCACAAGATTCTCATACGAATCTAGAAGTGAGGTAAAAAGTAAGAGGGCTTTATCTTCTTCCTCAACCTTAACATCAACTTTCCTCAATTGATCCACGTATCCATTGAACACATTCATGTGGTCCATGAGATTCCCGCCTTCATCCATCTTCAGCTTGTACAGCTTCCTCTTCAGATGTAACTTGTTGGTCAAACTCTTAGCAATATAGAGTTTTTCCAACTTCTCCCACAGTGCAGGCGCAGAATCTTCATCCATAACATTGTTGATAATGTTATCAGCTATGCAGTGTCGAACCGTGCTAACACAACGCGACTCCAGCTCCTCCCACTGGTCATCTGTCATTTCTTTAGGCTTCCCATCTTTTCCCTTCAAAGCTCTAACTAAGCCTTGTTGAGTCAAGACATCCTTTACTCTCATCTGCCAGAGAGTAAAACTGCCCTTCCCATTAAACTTCTCAACTGAAAACGACATGTTTGTAGTCATCATGGTGAATAATAAATTTGGACCTTCAATGAACCAAAGCTTCCAACAAAACTCTGATACCAATTGTTGTGCCTTGGCTGATTATCTTCACCAACATACAAACCCACAGTTGAATAGTTTAAAATACAAGAAATAAAGACACCGAGAAATTTACGAGGTTCGGCAAAAACCTGCCTACGTCATCGGAGAGATATTGCTCTTCACTATGAGAAAAACAGTACAAGTTACACATGAGTTAAATCGACATAACTCAATCCCATATCCCTTGTACACCCACTCACAAAATTTTTCCAAGAGCCTCACTCTACCCCAAGAGTTCTTTCACAAGAGATCTTTCACTCTAGCTCTCTTGATTTCTCTCTGCAACTCTCTCTACACCAGTGCCCCTTGTTTTGCCAAATGCTCTCACCATCTCTTTTTATGCTTTCCTTAATCCAAACCTTCTCCCACCCGAAAGCCACAAAACATTGCTTTGAAAAAGCCACAAAACATGGCTTTAAAAAAGCCACAAAACATGACTTTAAAAAAGCCACAAAACATGACACTAATTTGGCCACTATCCAACACCTTTTCCATTTCCTGCATTTACTTTCTTGCAATTCCCCTTTTACCATGTCTGATCCTACCAGCTTCTACTTCCCTGACCCTTCGCTGTCGTCTCCCAACTCTAAGTCCTCGTCCAAGTACGCCACTCTCGACGCCATCGACTCCACCTCCTTCGATCCTGACCAGTACATGCATCTCCTTGTACGATCTCCAACTCTTATCTTTTACCAAATACATGACCGATTCAGCTGGTTTGTTTATTTAATCTTGAGACAATCGTAATGGTTACTGGGTTACTGATTCACTGGTAGTAATTAGGGCAGATTTAGGGTTGGATTGGAAGGCTGTGTCGTGAAATTTATGTTATTTACGTCTTAGCGAAGTTTGTAGAGGCGAAAAAAATGGAATTAGTGGCTGCTCAAATAAAATGTCATCAAGTTGTTTTGAATTGAGCTGGGAATTTAGTGGAGTGGAACGAAACCATTGGTTTTCGTAATACAATTGGAAATGAAAATTTGGTTAGGAATTTATCCGATTACTTGATTGCGCCTGATTTGAGGCATTTGTAATTTGAATTTTGAATGATCATACTATGCTCATTTTGTTATCGAATATGAGGCAGATATTCGAACTTTGAATCAGCATTGTGAGTTGTATGAACTTTGCAGGTACACAAGTCAAACTTGGAAGGGCTTCTACAGAGAGACGTTGAAATGGCTGCTGAGATAAAGAATCTTGATACTGACTTACATATGTTAGTATACGAGGACTACAACAAGTTTATTAGCGCGACAGATACTATTAAACACTAAGTCTTTATTTTTATTTATTTGTTTACTTTTACATGTCGATGAAATCTCTCCTAATACAGGCTACATAACAAATATTGTGTTTTGGCTTGTATATAATATAACAAAAAATCTCTTATATTGTCAAATTCAATTCGGCTAATCTTATATGATTTTTCCATCAGAATGAAAAGTAATATTGTGGGCATGGAGGCAAATATGGAACAGCTCCTTGCGAAGGTACGCTCAATTGTTTTTTCTTTAACCCAGGCTCGCTGAAGCTGTATTTTCGTTTCAATGGAAAAAGAAGGAAAAAAGGAGTCTAATAGTAGCTTACTTTCACATTGGCAATGATTGCAGATAATGTCTGTGCGATCTAGAAGTGGTGGGGTTAACACTTGTCTTTTTGAGAAAAGGGAACACATAGAAAAGTTGCATCGCACACGCAACCTTGTCCCTAAAATTCAGGTTGTTAGCAATGTATATGTGACTTTATGACGCTTTTGGTTTTAGCTCTGGGGTCTGGCCTCGTCTGAGTGACATAAAAAAAAATTTCTGTGGAATGGCAGTTCATACCTGCTAGACTTGGGAAGTGTATCAAATCAGAAGCATATGCTGATGCGGTCAAGTTTTATACAGGAGCAATGCCAATTTTTAAGGTAATTTCTCTCTCCTATGAACTTCTGCATTTGGGACCAGTTTTTACCTTTGTGTGGAATTTTATTTACACCGTGTCTTGTTTCTTTGTGGTTGGGCTCTCTACTATTAGATATATGGAGACTCCTCATTCCAGGATTGTAAGCGAGTATCTGAAGAAGCAGTGACCATAATTATCAAGAATTTGCAGGTTTATCCTTTTTTTCTTTCTCTTTCTTTCCATTTTATACTACGGTGAGGCTGGTTTTTCTCTCCACCCATACCTAACCAGAAACAAGTAGATGTCTTAACCTCACTTCCTTGCAATGTTTCTCACTCGGGGTAAACATATAATCTAGAACTCTATTTGCTTTAATACATGGATTGGCGTTAAATGCAGTTTTTGGTGGAAGTATTACCATCAGTGTTGGTAAATGATTATGCAGTCTGTTAGGTATTGTGCATATATCTCTGACACAGGATTAGTTTTAAGATGAAACATTGAGGTACTGCCCTTAATTCTTTTTGTGTGGGTAACATTCCCTTTGGATGAATACAACGTTTCAGTAATATGATGCATATGTCGTCCTACAATGAGCTCTTGGGCTTGCTGTGAGGCATGTGTCTGAAGTAAACGTTATGAATCTAGGCATGAAATTTTTCACTAGCTATCAAAGGTATTGCTTATTATCCATTTAATGTTTACCCGTGTCGTATTACAGTACTTTCTTAAGCATACTTTGACAGAAGAATGGACATTCACCATCTGAGATGTTTTTAAAGTTAAATGTTTAATATCACAATTTTATGCTGAATAACTTACTGACTGCAACTGGGTGTGTGTACTGTGGGGATACTTATGATTTTCCAAATTATACTTTTCAGGGAAAGCTGTTCTCAGATTCCGAATCTGTACAAGCAAGAGCTGAGGCTGCTGTTCTTCTTAAGCAATTGGATTTTCCAGTTTGTACTGCACTTTCTATTTAAGTTTGCCATTCAGATTACATGGTACCGTGTTAACACATCATGGCTTTAACTAAAGAAAATGTATTCAATCTTCTATTGTTATTGTTAAATTGTGTGAACAATACTCAAAAGGAAATTGGTAGGCATTTCAAAAAGAAATAGGGAGGATAAGTTCTATGATGCTTACTGTCTGATCGATATCAGCTTTCACATGGTGAAATGAAAATCCGTGATTTTGAATTAAAAAATGACTGCCTGTTCCTCCCAAATTTCTCCCAAATATCTGTCGTCCCTTCCTGTATAAATCTTTCTCCACTGGTTTCCACTCAGAGTTGCTACACATCCCCTCAACTTGTCCACGTGTAGAATTGGACATGTGAACATGAACTAGGATTTAAGGTGACATTAATTTAGATTTTCTTCTACATTTGGTAGTAAATAATGATTTACTTTTGATTTCACAGTGGTTCAATAGTCTAGCTCATACTTAAATTGGTGCTTAGATGACGTATTTGATCTTAGTAATCCAAAGGTATTGAAAGAGAAGGAAAAAAAAAGTCTTGTTTCGATCTTTGGAATCTAAAATGGCACTTATATTGTAATGTCTATGGCTTTCTGCAGGAATGTGTGAGGGGAGCGCTTAAAAACAAGACGGTTTCACCTGTAACCCATCAAGTTGACTTCTTGCATAACGTTGATCTTATTTTGGTAAGTACTTCAGAATTGTTCATGTATTCTCAAAGAAATTATAGATGCAATTTACTCATGTATCCCTCCTACTTATATTTATATATATCAGGTCATGAGAGATGGGATGATAGTATAGGCAGGAAAGTATAACGATTTGCTAAATTCTGGCCTGGATTTCAAAGAGCTTGTTGCTGCCCACGATACCTCCATGGAACTTGTAGAAATGAGCATTGCTGATCCCAGCAAAAGTTCCCCCGGACCTCAAATATCTCGGCAACTCTTTTCAAAACGTGGGGAAGCAAATGGTGAAAACAACTCTTTGGACCAACCGAAGTCTGATAAAGCAACTTCTAAGCTTATTTAAGAAGAGGAGAAAGAAACAGGCAAAGTTAGCTTTCACATTTTCAAAGTTTATTGCACAGATGCTTACGGATGGTGGGGTGTGGTGGTAGTGTTGTCATTGACTCTGATGTGGCAAGCATCTAAAATGGTGGGTGATTACTGGCTGTCTTATGAAACTGCAGCAAAGCGTGCAGCATCATTCAAACCATCTGTGTTTATCATCTTCTATGGGCTTATTGCATGTGTCGCATTTGTTGTGGTATTTATCAGAGCACTTGCTGTGATGTTTGTGGGGCTTAAAACAGCTCAAACATTTTTCAAGCAAATTCTTCACAGCATCCTGCATGCCCCCATGTCGTTTTTCAATACTACACCAATTCTGGAAGAATTCTGAGAAGGGTAAGCTTTTGTCATACTTGATGAGACATCTGTTATCTGTTTACTCTAACTTCATGTATATACTGTTCTATTTGTTAACTGGTGAAGAATTTTCTGTCCATCAGGCATCAACTGATCAGACGAATATGGATCGACTTCTTTCCTTCATGTTGGGAATTACCATTGCCATGTTCTTTACTGTATTCTTGCTGATTCCGCTTGCTTGGCTTAAAGTCTGGTATCGGGTATGTTCGCTCATTTTGTTACGGTGTTAATATTTATCGGTAACCTGTAACTATAATGTTGCACTCAATGCTGAAGACTTTTGTACTTATTCTATTTTAGGGTTACTTTCTTGCATCATCTCAAGAGTTAACTCGACTCGATTCAATCACGAAAGCTCCTGTAATCCATCATTTCTCAGAAAGCATATAAGGGGTCATGACGATTCGCTCTTTCAGAATGCAAAACATGTTCTCCAAGGAAAACGTTAAACGAGTTAATGCCAACTTGCATATGGATTTCCACAACAATGGGTCCAATGAGTGGTTGGGTTTCCGATTGGAGATGCTTGGGAGTTTACCTTTCTGCATTTCCACTATGTTCATGATCTTGTTGCCAAGCAGTATTATAAAGCCAGGTATTTAAACCTTCCCGATCCTTCTTGTTTTAGTTCATTATTATTATAATGTCTGATCGAGTCTCGGCTATAAGCAAGATTTGGGGAGTGTTAGCATCGTGTTTTGATATATCTAACATAAATGAGTGACAGTGGATGATTGTTGATTGCACAGATTTGACTAAACCGGTTTTTCCTTTATGGTGCAGAGAATGTTGGTTTAACTGTCTCCTACGGACTGTCCCTTAATGATGTGCTGTTCTGGGGGCCATATATTTTAGCTGCTTCGTTGAAAATAGGATGGTGTCGGTTGAGAGGATATAACAGTTCACAAACATTCCTTCAGAAGCAGCATGGAAGATTGTAGGCTGTGTTCCTCCTCCAAATTGGCCTTCCCGTGGCCACTTTGAGCTCAAAGACTTGCAGGTCAGTTTGTCTTCAATTCTGTTTATAACTTCCACGGTCTGAATGGACGTTTTCATTAGTTGGTCGTCACCGTTACTTTGTCTCAAGCTAATAACGCATGGCCAAATTTGAACTTCGTCGGCAAAACTCTTGATAATCAATGCATGAAACTTATTATAGGATGTCATGAGTACATGATGCATGTAGAAAATTTGCATTGTGACCAGAGTACGAGTGGTACACCACATGTCATTATATAAGTGAAAATAAGTATATTTTAGGATTTAGGGGCTGTTGATATTGAATATTACATCCGATATGAGAATTAAAGTAAAATATTAGCTAGTGCGTATGTGTACAATTGGCCCTTGTTTGTTACTCAAGTAATCAAGTGAGATTAGTTTAGGCTTAATGTTAGTTAAGTAGGATCAAATTTAAATTGACATGCAATACGTGTATGTGTGTGTGTGTGTGTATATATACTCAAAACCAAAAAGAGTTTTTAGACTAATAAGTGTCAAATTTTTATGGGCTGGGAATACTAGCTCAACCCCGAAAATTTTCTTCAGCTAGAGGGTTGTTGATCGTGGGAGAAGCGCATAGAATGACACCAACTGTTATTTTTTTAGAATTTTGAATTTATGACGACCTTTTCTTTGTCTTTACCGTAATCAAGGTAAAAAAGTTGCTACTGTAATAAGACAAATCTACCTCTTTCACACGACAAACCTTCTTCGTGTAAACCCACTTTTGTAATGCATGAACAAGTTTAAATGGCAGTTGCAATTGTAATAAAACAAACTCACCTCTTAGGTACCGAAGGGCAAGGTAGGAGCATAAATAAGACAAAAACAAATGTAAGAAAGGGATCTACGTTACTTTCTCGAGTAGCAATTAATTAATGCATGACCAATTTGAAATTCATCGGTTAAACTCTCGATAATCAATACATGAGACTTATTCTAGGATGTCATGAGTTAATGACATCCTATATGAGAATTAAAGTAAAAAATATTACATCCAATATGAAAATTAAAGTAAAATATTAGCTAGTGCGTATGTGTATAATTTGGCTTTTGTTTGTTACTCAATTAATCAAGTGAGATTATTTTAAGCTTAATATTAGTTAAGCAAGATCAAATTTAAAATGAGTGGCCGGATGAGCTCCCATCGAATCCCCGAAAACAACATTTGTGAGGGCATCTTAAGGGTACAACAAAGTGAATCAAAGAATGTAATATTTGATGTAACAGAAAACCTTATAGTGCGAGTTGTGTTCATTTTTCCGGTTTTCCAAAAGATTTTGCTATCATATATTCATGTATAAGACTAATTACACAAGTTTGTCACACTTTTTCAGGGTATAATAAAATCTTGCATTAATCTTTTCTTTTCATTTCTACAAGTTTGCATTTTGACAAATATGTCTAAAGAATTCATTCGAAAACTCGAAAACAAAAAGATTGACAAACTTTCTCGTGTAAACCCACACGATGGTATGTGGATGCACGTAATGTACGTATAGATTTTTTATTTTCTTATACACCACCACATCTATTCTACTCCTAACTTGCCTGAGCTCGATTGCGAACCACTATTAGACTAGACATTGTTGTAATGTTTAGAGATTTTCAAGAAACATGCATGTAATTTACTAATCCACCGCAATTATAATAAAAATGAGGAGTTGGTTTTTAGTAAAATTTGTAAATCAAATGATGTGGTTGTAGATAATTGGAATATTAATTATGTGTATTATTGGCACATCATTTAGTTCGTAAATTTGATTTTAAAATTTAGTCTCCTTAGTATTATTTTTTGTATAAATACCATGACTATAACTATTTGGGTATTTTCTATGACCATAGGATCTCAAATGGGGGATTTGATTGATCTACTTACCATGGACCATGAAAGGGAATCAATGAAAAAAAAAAAAACCCAAATTTTCGAATTTTGTCTTACTCGACATAGAATATTTCCACACAATTGACGTGACAAAATATATTTCCACTTCGACCAAAAAAATTTCTGCTTATAAAAATATCCTTTACGGTCACATCTCTCTCACATCATTCCCTCTCACGTCACATCCTTTTTGTCTTAACCAGCCCAGAATGGCGTTCCGCTCCGCCGGTAGCATCGCTCACTTTTTAAAAAAATTCAAGGGTACTATACGAGGCGGAGGCGGTGCCCCAGCTACGGCCCAAACACCAAATGTTAAGGTGGAGCTTTGACATTTCGGCGTCCCACCCAAAGCACCTCGTTCGAGTGACTGTCCAACCAGACAACCACCAAATGGCGAAGCAACTCAAGACTGCTGCTCAACCTTGGCCTCTCTATAATGTCTGGCCTTTAAGGGTGAGCAACAGCCATGAGTTGCTTCGTTTCACCCAAGAATGATTCAACTTTTACGGGTCGTCACATGATTAATAAAGGTCCATAACTATGTATTATTCAGATAAATAATAATACACATTTGATTGTATGGAAATTGGTTGTAATCGGAGACACTCTCTGTAATGAATGCTCTTTTTTCGTCAAAAACAAAACGTGGAATTGGAACCTTTTAAGGTTTAATGCAAGTGGTTGGCACTTTGTGGTGGGGACATTTGGAGCCAACTCAATACAATACAATACCGACCTCTCTTTCTCTTCACCTGAACATGTCGAATCAAGAAGGTTCCATAAGTTCATCTTTGGCTGCGGCTAATGGCGTCCGCATCCTCACTGTCCCTCCACCCTACATGGGAATTTGAGGTTCCAAAAGCTAAGCAAGGAAGCCAACAACACCAATAAGCAAATTTGACGTACCCAAAACAAGAAAAATGTTTTGGTATGGTAAACAAAATAAACGCTTAGAATGTAATACTGAGGGGGCAGGGGAGTTCGAACACCTCATAACCAAATTTTAGTTTCGCTCAAATTTCATTGGCCTAAACCACAAGGCACGGAGTTCAAACACCTCATAACCAAACTTTAGTTTCGCTCAATCTACATTAGCTTATAAGTGACAAATCTTTTTTTTTTTTTTAACAAACGATATTATCTACACTAAATGCATAGAGGAGTGACCCAAGCCTCACAATGGCTAGTAATAATGTGGTTCGACGAATTCTCTTCTCAACGAATATGATAAATTTGATACGTTTTTAAAACCTTATATTTAGTCAACAAACTAAACAAACGAATGCAATAGAGCACAAGGCATAGAGGAGTGACCCAAGCCTCGCAATGACTAGTAATAATGTGGTTCGACAAATTCTCTTCTCAACGAATATGATAAATTTGATACGTTTTTAAAACTTTATATTTAGTCAACAAACTAAACAAACGGATGCAATGGAGCACAAGATGGAGGACAAGAGTTTATTATATTAAGCGATATATGAGAACTAAACAAATGAATACAACAGAGCACAAGATGAAGGAAAATAATTTATTTCCCGAATAAATATATTAAGCGATACTTGAGAAGCAAAAAACGTAGGATCATAAGAAGTTGAATCATTCTTGGGTGAACCGAACCATTCATCAACAAACCAACATTCAGCTCAATACCACAGCACGTTTTAGGCGTCTGATGTAAAGATCAAGTGCTGATGATCAGGCCTGTTAAAGAGGGTCAGCTACCATAAAAAATAAAAATAAAAAAAGGGGAAAGGGGTATTCTCATTCAGAACATAATCCAGAGTTAGTTTGTCAGGTCATATCAACCATTCGTGCTATGCTATTATATATGCAATGGTTGTGAAAATTTATATAGAGCAAGATGATCTCTCTAGACTATAGCTAGCATCTATATAGACTATATTCCTTTCCAAGGAGTGCCAAGAAGAACAAGAAGCTGAAGAAAAATAGTACACATATCCTCTACCCTTACTTTTTTTTTTTTTTTTTTAAAGAGCGACTGGAAGTACCTCTGCAGTCGTTATCAGATAAAATTTTAATTCCGACAAGATACAACTAAAAGAATTACGTTGCTTTTTTTTCTTTTTTCTTTTTTTCTCTTCTCAATCCCCAAAAGTATTGATAGGAAAATTGAAACCAAACGGGAAACTAAATGGAAACAGAAATTTGTTCCAAAATATTCAATCCCACCACAAAGACATGATTGAATTAGATGGTAACCCTAAATCTTAAAATTGATCTGAAGGACTAACAATTACAATAGATATCAAACTCGCGTCGCATAATCACAGTTTCAGTTAAAAACAATTGGGGTTCTCGGTACCTCAACGTTTTCATCAAATGATCATCAAATTAAAACTAACGTTGGATCCAGATATATCCCAGTAGGCGTGTGTAATGTAACCTAGCTATACCTCTTCGAGCACACAAAACACACAAGCATAAATGTTTAAATTATTTAATAAATGTCTTAGGAAACGGCTAATGTCAGTCCATTATTTTATTATATACTTGATGTGGATGAGAGAATGGCGTATATACATAAACTATTTTTTGTGAAGTCGATTGTTAGACCATCTCTAATCCTTGGGATAAAGCTTAAAAATTTAAGCCTCAAACTGCAAACTCCTACAATGGTTACAGCTTAAAATTTAGCTCGAGATTAATAAATAGTGATTTTAGCTAAAATTTTTTCTTTGGTAACTTTTTTGAAAATAAAATTTATGTAGATTATTCTAATTTATTTTTATGAATATTTTAATTTAAAAATATTTAAATTCCAATAACTAATTAAAAATCATACAAATAATTTTCTTCATTAAAAAAAAAAAAAAAAATTTAAATGTATGTGTTTGAAGAGAGGTTTGAATGTTGAAGAACCACCTGTATTTATAACGCCAACACACTTGATGCTTGCCGTGGGTATCAAATCTGCCAGATGTAATATTCCCAAGAATATGAAATACTCCCGCATGCATGCATTCCATGTTTTTTTTGGGGACATGATGATAACGCACACAATCCCCACCTTTCTGGGATGTGATAATGTTCTTTTATATCTTTAGGGATGTGATAATGCGGCTCCAGTGGATATAATGCATGTAATTGCCATGCATCTTATGATCCTATGTGATAATGTTCTTTTATATCTTTAGGGATGTGATAATATTTTTTTTTTTTTTTTTTTTTTTTGCATCTTATGATCCTATATTGTTATTTTTTTTTTCTTTCTTTTTTGGTCATATGATAGATCTTTTAGATCAAGCGTTATATTAGTTATCAACAAGGTTCGAACCCATACCGTTATGTAATGACTGAATTTTTTTCTACCATTGTGGTAAAATGCCACTTGCCTTATGATCCTATGCTTCGGTTCAACAATAAAACAAGGTTGTTACTTGTTCGGTACAACATAGCCTTTGAATCTCATGTAGATATATTTATTAGGGAAATAAATTATGTGCTTTGTTACATCCGTTTGTTTAGTTTGTTGTCTAAATGTAAGGTTTTAAAAACGTGTCATTTTTTTATTGTATTCGTTAAAAAGAGAATTTGTCACATATAAGCGAGCGCAAGTTAAGCGAAGTTGAAATTTCGTTATGACCTTGTGGTTTAGGCCAATAAATATAGGACTATGTTACGAAATTTTATACTCAAATATAATATTAATACTGTGAGTATTTTCATTCTAAGCGTTTATTCTGTCTACTACATGAAAACATTTTTCTTGTTTTGGGCAGGTTAAATTTGCTTATTGTCGTTGTTGGTTTCCTTGCTTATCTTTTTTGGAACCTCAAATTCCCATATAAGGGTGGAGGGTGAGGATGCTAAGGCCATCTCCAATCGAAGGGTCCAGAGGGTTAGAGGGTCGAAAATAGCCCGAAAACTATCATCAGCGAAGGCTAGGCCAGAGGGCTGTGGAATATGAAAGGGCCCACAGAATCGAAGAGGTTGAAAGGTTGAGCCCAATTTCATTCTCAAATGTCCATTACTCCAATCATTATCTATATGAGACAAAACCTTATAAAGTGAGGAAATCTTTTAGGAATGATTAATGTGGGACAATAAAATTTCTACTCAAAATTTCCAACAATCCCCCACATTTGAGTTGAAATTTCATTCAAACTCCAACATCATGTTGGTGATGATCAAGCACTTTATCTGCAAAAAGTTAAGAAACATAAGCAAAACATAAAAATTATGAAATCAAAACTTTAAAACAAATCAAATTTGTTCCAAATTTTGGATTTGGTTTTAATAATTACCTTTATGAGACACGGCGAGCCAAAGAAGCTAGAGAGGGAAGTTGACAGGCGGCACGTCACACGCGTCTTTGCCTTTTTGATGTTGGTCCATCATCAGACTTTGAGTCATCAGAATGTCATGATCATGATCTGTGAATGCCCCTGTGGGCTCCGGCATGAGCTTATCAATATCATCAGCAAATACACCAATACAAAGATAAGTATTTTCTTGAACTCGATTTCGGAATTCTTCATCCATTTCTGTGTACTGCATAACACAAATTAACAATTGATGTCGTATAAGAAAATTAACGAGTCATTCACAATAATCATAATTTAGGCCTTGGCAACAAAGGGCATTGGCGGGACGTACACTAATCTTGATAGCTCGAAATTTGCGGTTTCAACTTCTTGCTGGAAAGTTTAAAAATAAAAAATTAAAAAATTAAAAAAAAAAACATTTAGACACTGCCGCAGTATGATTAATAAAAAAAAAAAATTCAGAAAATGAATCCGGCATTCAATCCAACGGGAAATTAGGGCTTTTAGCGCTGCACTCACAAGGATGCGCATGGATTTGGCTCGCCATTCAATCGGCAAGGTTGGAAAGGAAATCCTTCGCAAGCTCTGTCAAAAACAAAAATCAAAATAACAAAACGAAATCGAGTATAGATCAAGAAGAGAAAGAGAGAGAGATCGGTGGACGAAATCGAGTTTCAATCCCTTCATTTTTGACACACCCCGACCGACATCGGAGCGTGCTGGCCGTCCCACGAAGGTGACGTAGCCATGTGCACGTGCGGAAGCTAATAAAGTAGTAATAAAAGGTACGAATAATTAAAAACTAGCATACAACGTACTAGAATAAGTGCGAGTATGTGCGGTACAAGAATTCAGAGCAGGTCTATAGCAGTCCAAATGAAACGACAATAGTGGTACGCTCGAAGGCGACCCTACAATGGTGAGTGTCTGTCAGAAACGCCGAAAAAAACCCTCTGGGGAAACCACCGCAACGGCTAAGCAACTAGAACCTGGAGGGGCGCAAAACAAAAGCGTGAGTGGGCAAAAACAAAGCTCTTTGAAAATCATTTAGCAAAATACATTCTAACCCCTCGCCGTAAAACCTGTATACTTCCCAGAAAATATATATACGCATAGTACATGTGTTAAGCATGCTCAAATATATGCCATATGCTCGATAATATGCCATGCCGACATCTCATAAAGATATGCAAGTGCTCAGGTATAATCATATCCACATCGTGTAATCTGGCAGCCGGAGTCACCTAACGTGACCTGTACGGCTGCATATAGAGCTCTAATCTCAATCTTAATATCTGAACCTGACCACGAGTCGGAACCACCTAAAGTGGTCTGTACGACAGGACTGGGTGTAAATAAGTGCTACGATCACGTGAAGCCTGGGCGAATAATCGCGGGTCACCTACAAGTCGGAACCACCTAATGTGGTCTGTACGACAGGCCTGTGCACCTAGCTTGGATCCAAGCTGAGCCTAAGGTGCGGGAGGTGAACATCACGTGAAGGCCTGTGCCCTGCTCAGGGCGGGAGCACTAACACCGGGGGTACAGGTTATGAGCTCTCTAGGCATCCCAAACCACTACTGAAACATAAACGTGAATGTCACTTACCTGGCACTTACCTGTGCGTCCACAGCACCCAATATGCACATGTATATGTATGCCACAATAATGCATGCAATGATGCATAAACGATAATAATAACATGCATGGCATAAGGCAAATAACCCTTTTTAAATCAATTTCTGGGAATATAAATGCATATAGGTATATACGGAAAACAAAAGCCCACTCACTGGTATGTAGAAGGGTCGTAGCCCCCCTGTCTCGCGTGTGCACGCTCGTCCTCGGGGTACGTGTCACCTAAATGCGAAACAACTATAAAAACGTTAACTTTAAAGCACATAACCCAATTCTCGTAAAAACTTCTCATACATTACTCAAAATGGACAAATGAATATACCAACGTGCTCTACACAACCTCAGGATCACAACCATATTTTTAAAATAATTTTTGGACCCCGCACGCGCCCCCACGCGCCAGCACAGGCACGGACCCACGCGCCCCCACGCGCGGCCACGTGCCAGGCACACTGACGGTGTCAACAGACGCCGTCAGGAATATTCCGTTAAACTGACGGAATATTCCGTCAAATCTAACCGGATACCGTCACTGCCGTTAGGAATATTCCGTCAAACTTGACGGAATATTCCCCTTTCTTCTCCGGCCTACCCTCGCCGGACTCCGGTCGCCGGAAACTGGGAAAAACTTTAAACTAACTATTCTCCTTCGTTTCTCGACCGTTTTCTATGATTCTTGGACCAAAAGAAAGCCCTAAACTAGTAGAATCACGTTGGACCACTTTTAAAGGCTAAAAGTTACGCGATCATACCTGTCTCAAAACTCAAAAACCGGCCAACTTCGAACTAGGCCTTCCCGACGTCCAAATTCGTCCAACGAGCTACTCCGACGCTCCTTAGGACCTCACCAACACACCTACAAGCTTCAAATGTCCAAAAACTAAGTAAATTAATGTTGCATGAACAGTGCTCAAAACGGACCTCGCGATATCGACGTGAAAACGTCGAAGTTCTTACCTGAAAATGCTATGGTCGTGCTCCCCTTGTCCTCACGAGTTGAATGGTGTCCTTGGTTTCCTCGATCCGTGATGGTTTGGGTGGTTTTGGTGTTTGTCCGTACGTATGGTGATAACGGGAAGGAAGAGAGAGGCACGGGGGAGAGAGACAGAGGGAGGGGAAGAGTGTCTGTGTGTGTGAGTGTGTGTGTGTGTGGTCCAACACATGCCACACCACACAAAACAACCCACAACGTGACAAAACAACCTAAGGGCAAAAAGGTAATTTCACACGTGCGTTTAATAATCCCGGGACGGGATGTCACAATTTTTATTTTTAAAAATTTTAAAATTTGAATATGCATGTCACATGTTAACTAATGTTTTAACAAAAAACTTAACTATATGAAATTGTCTAAGAATTATCACTTTAGGTACCAAACTGGGAAAAAACTTGATGTATGAAATATTGAAAACCAATAACTTTTGGGTAGTAAACTGAGTTTTACACCTTTAAATTTTTTAATATCCATGCGCCGTCATATTGACACGTGACGCCAAGTCATTGTCTACGTAGGTGCCATGTCAATAGTTAACAGAGATTCTAACGAAAAATTTAACAGGTGTATGAAAGTGTCCCAAAATTATGACTTTATGTACCACTCTGGGACGAAAAAAACTTCATACCAAACGTTGAAAACTAAGAAAATTCAGAATAGTAAACTGAGATTCACCCTAATTTTTAATTGATATTTGATATAGAAGTAGACTTTTTCATATATTTAGCGAATTCTTTTTATCACTAATTTTCTCGTTGTCTAATATGTAATAATCGTAACTAACTAATAACATCCATAACCTCTTCGGGACCGAAAATGGTAGATAGCCGTAGTTTGCTACGTGTTGTCCCCTTTTTTTTAAAGAAAAGAAAACTAGCTAACAACATCTAAAATATCTATGAATTAGGTCCTCGTGTCCGTGATGGTTTAGGGTTGAGATCCTTGGTTCCATGATGAGGTTGCAGTGAGATATCCAAACAGAATTTATATAGTTATCCAAACGGAGTTTATACGGTTATTCATGATTCAGATTTTTCATACAAGTGCAATTGCTCGTGACAAATTTGATGACGACTGCAAGATGTGAAGTTTAAGTAGAAAAACTAGATTGGTTTTTAAATAGGGAATATGTGATTTGTTATTTGTGAAATTTGTATTAAATTTTGACTCCATTGAGAATTTGAGATAAGATGAGATGATTATTCCCTACACAAAGCATTTATTTATAATAGAAAATAAAGAGAGCATTAACTTGTCCTCCAAGTAACTACAATCATAAAGAGAAAAAATAACTATTATTCAAATTTATCTAAGATTTACACAATCATAATTCAAAATTATCTACAATAGTGCCTTCAAAGAAACTATTTGAAAACCATCTTATCATTTATCAAGTAAGATAAATTTAGTAAGTTTTTAATATTGAAAAAAATATTCAAGTCGGAATATGAAAAAAAAAAAAAAAAAAATTTCTTAAACATCTTTGGAATGTTTTATATGAATCTTAAGAAGCTTTATTAGAATACATCGTTAATAGTAACTAGCCTAGTGTATGTGAAGAACAAATATACAAAGTGATTAATTTAATTTGAGTGCCACTGAAATTTTTTTACCACATCTTGTAAATCTACTTAGGTTTTATTCTTTTATATTTATACCCATTTATCTGTGCTATATGATATCAATATGGCCTAATTATCTCCTCGTAAATTTCGAAGTAGTTACAGAATTTAAACTAAAAAATTTATAATATTTTCCGAATAACATCCTGGCCCCGCCCGCTTGGCCCATGAAACAATGTTTACCATCTTTACAAGGAATGGAGTTCAAACACCTCATAACCAAACTTTAGTTTGGCACAATGTGCGTTAGGATATAAATGACAAATCTCTTTTTTATTTTTATTTTTTAAACAAACGATATTGCCTACACTGTAGAGGAATGGCCTAAACCTTACAATGGGCTAGTAATAATGTGATTCGACAAATTCTCTCGTCAATAAATATGATAGATTTGATACGTTTTTAAAACCTTACATTTAGTCAACAAACTAAACAAAAGGATGCAACGGAGCACTTCATATGGTTATTATTTTGAGTATTGACTGAGTTTTGACTGTCATTACCCTTACTTGTCCTGTGCTAAAAACAAAAAAAGTTGTTGGACTAACAGCCAACACGTGTCAAACTTTTATGGGCTGCTCAACCCGAATATTTCCTTCAGCCTTGATCGTGGGCGGAGCATAGAGAGAATTTCAGAAATTTTGAATTTACGATATTCTTTTTTTTTTTGTCCTTATTCTGATCAAGGTAAAATAACTGCCATAAGACAAATCCAGCAATGCACGTTTGATTTCCTTAAGCTACCTGAATAGATAGAGACCTAATTTCTCATAAAAAATATTATTCTTATAAAAATAAACATCTTTCTCTCACTAAAGGTCACATCTTTCTCTCTTTTTCTCACTAAAGGTCACATCTTTCCCCGGCTGACTCTCACCTCTCTCTCTCTCTCACTCAGACTCTCACCTCACTCCCTCTCTCACTCTCTCTCACCTCACTCCCTCTTTCTGTTTATAGCCGTTAAGTCAAATTTCAATGGTCCCGATCATTGATTAGTGGGCTTAGTTCCTTTGGATCCGGTTCCTTTTCATTCAAAACATAATCCAGAGTTCATTATGTAAGGCCACATCAATAGGATTACACGATAAATTTCTTACTTTTACAACTCTAATAGGATAATATATAGTCTAAGAGATATCCGAAATATGATAGATTTTACATTTTATTTGATCATATTTCTAATCTAATAGGATTACAATGGCCTCAACTCTATTTTTCTAAAAATTATATTTTAGAGGGCTTGAAAATTGCAGGGACCTATATTTGCGCAATTGGAGATGGCGCAAGTCTTACTTAGTGCTTGCCCCGGCCCTGCTACTAGGCCTTTTTTTTTTTTTTTCGGCCTTGACCCAGCTCAATGAAAAGTAATACCGTTCCCTTATTTTCCCGCTAAAACCATAACTCTATTCGCCATTTGCCGCCAAATCTGAGCTCTCTTTCCTTTCAGCCTTTGTGTGTGTGTGACCGACTGCCCCTTTCTCTATCGTTCGTCCTCTCTCTCTCCAATCGCCGGCAACCATGAAGGACGTCGACTTCAGCGCTGAAAAAGGTCAAATTTTTTCTGCCGATCTCTCTCTCCCCTTCTTGGTCAATACTTGATTTCGTTTTTCATTTCGATTTTTGTTTTTGACAGAGCTCGCGAAGGATTTCCTTTCCAACTTTCCCGATTCGAATGGTGAACCGAAATACATGCGCATCCTTGTGAGTCCTCATCTCCTTCTTTACCACATTTTCCAATAAACAATGGTAGTACGGTCTGAAAACCCTAATTTCCCGTTGAATTGAATGCCGGATTAATTTTTTCGAATATTTTAATTATACAGCAGCAGTATCTAAATGTTTCTTTTCTTTCCAGCAAGAAGTTGCAAACCAAAAATTTCGAGCCATCGAGATTGATATTGAGGACTTATTTAGACCTGGTTTGGTACTGAGGTGATTCTGAAAAAAGCTGGTATCAAAAAAAGCTGGGAGCTGTTTTTGTGTTTGGTAAACATTCAGCTTCAGCTTTTTTTCACAGTTTTGGGTGAAAAAAAGCTAAAAACAAGAAGCTGCAAAACCTAGCTTTGAAAAATCGGCTTTTTTTCACATCTGTTTTACATAAAAGTTTACCAAACACTATAATACTGTTTTTTTTTTTTCAAAAGCACTTTTACAAAAAAGTTTACCAAACACTCTGCTGCTTTATTTCACAGCCGCTTATTCTTACAGCACAGTAGAATCAGCTTTTTTTCAAAGCACAGCAATACCAAACCAGCCCTTAGTGTAAGTTCCGCCTTGGCCTTTTGGGCTTCTGTTGCCTTTTGGACTTATTTGGTATTGACTGTCGTTACCCTTACTTGTCCTGTGCTAAAAACAAAAAAAGTTGGTGGACTAACAGCCAACACGTGTCAAACTTTTATTGGCTGCTCAACCCGAAATTTTCCTTCAGCCTTGATCGTGGGCGGAGCATAGAGAGAATTTCAGAAATTTTGAATTTACGATATTCTTTTTTTTTGTCCTTATTCTGATCAAGGTAAAATAACTGCCATAAGACAAATCCAGCAATGCACGTTTGATTTCCTTAAGCTACCTGAATTGAGACCTAATTTCTCATAAAAAATATTATTCTTATAAAAATAAACATCTTTCTCTCACTAAATATCACATCTTTCTTTCTTTTTCTCACTAAAGGTCACATTTTTCCCGGCTGACTCTCACCTCACTCCCTCTCTCACTCTCGCCTCACTCCCTCTCTCGCCCAATGTTTCGCTCCGCCGGTAGCGTGTCTCATATTTTTAAAAAACTCAGGGCTACTGTAAGTGGCAGAGGCAGAGGCGGAGGCGGAGGCGGTGCCCGATCGAATGTTAAGGTAGAGCTTAACATTTCGGTGCCCCACCCGAAAAATGTCGTTCGAGTCACCGCCCACCCCGACAACCAGGAGATGGCGATGAGACTCGCGGCTGCTGCTCACCCTGTGAGGGCAGACTTCTTTGACCGGCTAGCCCAGTTCAATTTGGTGGTCGCAACGGGGGAGTTTGCCATGAAAGTCTACCGAGTATTTGTCAAACCTGAACGTAGTGGCCCGAACGAACCAGCGAAAGGCGTTGTGTGCTCCTTCAAGATGGATGGGCGTTTGGATGACCTGCTTACGGAATCCAAACTACACTCGGTCAAGATGAGCTACATCACAGAAAGGATCGACCATGTTGCAAAGCAGTCCGGGTTTCCTCCTCCTCCCCGTCCTCCAGCACCATCAAAGGAGGGAGCAAACGGTGGCGGAGCGAAACCAAATGGTGGTGGAGCGAAGCCAAACGGAGCAAACGGTGACGGAGGGGATCAGAGGGGATCAGCCAGAACTGGTTGATTTTTTTGAAGACTTTTGAGGAGGAAAAAGTTGGTAGTTTCTGTTGGAGGATTTTTACTTGGTAATTGATATTTCGGAAATTTTTACAAATGCTGACAGTAGTCACTTGCTCTTTTTTGTTTTTGTTTTTTTGGTGAACAGAGCATTGTTCTTTGATATCCAGTGAAATCAAAATTTACACAAAAAAAATATAAACAATAACTATTGCTCTGCTCTGCTCTCTCTTCCTTCCCACTCCCTCTCTATCCTCTGTGCGAATTGAGAATTGGATTCTGCACTCGCAGACCTCCGCAAGGCTGTGGGTTTTTAGTTACACCCCGCCTCGGCCTCGCCTGAGAACACCACAAAGGTGGCGGCGCCGTTTAGCTAACTCCGGAGATCACACGCACCCGGCAAAGCTGGGGTGCCCCGAATCAAACCCAGACTCTTTTTGGGCCTTGTCCTGGGTTAGCCCACTTGGGCTTCAACCCTTTTGCGCCTATTTCCCTCACGAACCGATGCCAGCCTAAAGCTGGGCTGCCTTCCCTCACACCCACTTGGGCTTGCTTCTGATTGGGCTTGTTTTCCTATGCTGCAAGCCTGCAGCTTGTATGCATATATGGGCTACCTAATGCAGCCTACCCGAGGCCATAGCCTGCAGCCCTAGCTGCAGGGCCCACTATAAACAGTAGTGAAAGTGAATTGAAGGCCCTAAAAAGTACCCGAGCCCATCATGTTTTGAGATTTCAGGGGCCTTGTGTGAAAATGAATTAGAAGTCCTAAAAAGTACTAAGAATTTAAATTTTTTTATTTTTTTGTTCAAAAAAATAACTTTAGTTTTTCAATTGAGTTCTATAAATTCTAATAGCACAAATAATTTTAACAAATCAACAAGTGGAAAAATGACGTATTATTTTTCTTTAACTATTTAGAGGGTCAGGGTTCGAATTTTCATCTTATAGAGTGGAATTTTTATACGATTTTGTGGAAGCTCATGCATTTAATAAAAATAAACTAAAAAAATGATGGAGACGAGTTTCAAACCCATTACCTAGCCCGGTGCAAAGAAGCAATAATACCACTTGCGTTAGGACTCAAGTTTGAAATGTTCTACGCATAATACTATACATACGTATATGCATGCAAAATTGAAAAATCGGGGGCCCTTCCGATTTGGGGGCATGTGCGGTGGCACCACTTGCACCCCTAGGGCCGGCTCTGATGGTAACCCTATTAAATTAGCCAACGTAAATGGAATGACCGGTTGAAGCAACGATGAGGAAATGAGAGATGTAGAATTCCATTGTTGTTTATAGTCCTGATGATCGGCTGGCGTACTCCTGAACCAACGCACTCAACAGTGACGGTCTTTCAAGTAAGCGGGATGGTAATTCTGCCTCCTGAAGGTTCTCCCACTTCCTATTCGACCAACAACGCCAATCTTCTCCGAAAATGTTTAGACTAATGCCCTTGAGATCTGACCTGCTCACCATACAGTTTAAAATATCATCAAAAGGAACCGAGCCCTTTTAGCTTGAGACAAAGTAATGGTGACGACGACCAACTAATGAATCAACCTGCCAATGATTACGCCCGTACAAAAAGGTTACCTGCCATCGAAGAGAGAGAGAGAGAGAGAGAGAGAGAGAGAGAGAGAGAGAGAGAGAGAGAGAGAGGGGGATAGAGGTATTTGATCCAATGGCTATAATTATTATAACTTTTAGAGGAGTCCTCTGTTTATAGCCGTTAAGTCAAATTTCAATGGCCCCGAGCATTGATTAGTGGGCTTAGTTCCTTTGGATCCGATTCCTTTTCATTCAAAACATAATCCAGAGTTCATTATGTAAGGCCACATCAATAGGATTACACAATAAATTCCTATTGGGATAAATTCCTTACTTTTACAACTTTAATAGGATAATATATAGTCTAAGAGATATCCGAAATATGATAGATTTTACATTTTATTTGATCATATTTCTAATCTAATAAGACTACAATAGCCTCAACTCTATTTTTCTAAAAATTATATTTTAGAGGGCTTGAAAATTGCAGGGACCTATATTTGCGCAATTGGAGATGGCTCAAGTCTTACTTAGTGCTTGGCCGGCCCTGCTACTAGGCCTTTTTTTTTCGGCCTTGACCCAGCTCAATGAAAAGTAATACCGTTCCCTTATTTTCCCGCTAAAACCATAACTCTATTCGCCATTTGCCGCCAAATCTGAGCTCTCTTTCATTTCAGCCTTTGTGTGTGTGTGACCGACTGCCCCTTTCTCTATCGTTCCGGCAACCATGAAGGACGTCGACTTCAGCGCTGAAAAAGGTCAAATTTTTTCTGCCGATCTCTCTCTCCCCTTCTTGGTCATTACTTGATTTCGTTTTTCATTTCGATTTTTGTTTTTGACAGAGCTCGCGAAGGATTTCCTTTCCAACTTTCCCGATTCGAATGGTGAACCGAAATACATGCGCATCCTTGTGAGTCCTCATCTCCTTCTTTACCACATTTTCCAATAAGCAATGGTAGTACGGTCTGAAAACCCTAATTTCCCGTTGAATTGAATGCCGGATTAATTTTTTCGAATATTTTAATTATACAGCAGCAGTATCTAAATGTTTCTTTTCTTTCCAGCAAGAAGTTGCAAACCAAAAATTTCGAGCCATCGAGATTGATATTGAGGACTTATTTAGTGTAAGTTCCGCCTTTGCCTTTTGGGCTTCTGTTGCAAAATGCCTAAATTGTTATTATTGTTTTTGTGAATGAGTTGTTGATTTTCTTATACGAACATCAATTGCTAATTTGTGTTATGCCGTACACAGAATTGGATGAAGAATTCCGCAATCGAGTTCAAGAAAACACTCGGCGTTATATTGGTGTATTTGCTGATGGCATCGATGAGCTCATGCCGGAGCCCACAGAGGCATTTACAGATAATGATCATGACATAATGATGACTCAGAGGTCTGATGATGGACCAGAGAATATGGATGGTCCGGATCCACATCAGAAGATGCCTCCTGAAATCAAGCACTAGTTGTGAGGTCAACGCAAAAATCCTAATTCCTGTTGTGTTTGTTCGAATGAAATTTCGGTCTGAATGTGTGCTTTCACTGAATTGTGTGGTCGGTAACGGATCATATGCATTTAAATCTTAGTTTGACTAGTATCTCATGCCAGAAGTTACAGCACATAATCAGCCATTCGATATGTATGGTAACACCGATACACTTCCTGTTTCGGTTTATACTGTGTGTTTGGTAGTTCATTATTCATGACTAGCTGGTAAATGAATGTCGATTTTCTCAAGGGTATTAGCTAGCTTGATTTGTAGTATATGTTTTGAAAATACGGTGACATTTCTTACAATGTAAGTTCAAAAGACGTTTCTCTCAGATTGAAATTGGAAACTTGCTTTTACATAGATTCCATGTCACTGGTTGTAATAAGTTTCATATGCTTCAACTTCCATTGTTGCGAAGCTTTCTATGCAGGTTTGTGTGCATTTTTAATTGACTAGTATTTTTTTCATATGTATTCTCGTGAAGTTTACATAAGAGCATCTTCAAGTGGGAAGTCGAAGCCATATGCAATTAGGGAGGTCAAGGCTTCACATATTGGCCAGCTTGTAAGGATTTCAGGTATTGTGACGCGGTGTTCAGATGTTAAGCCATTGATGAAGGTTGCTGTCTATACATGTGAAGAATGTGGTTTTGAGATTTACCAGGTAGTTACACATAATCCTATTGTTCAGCCATTTGATTGCCAAGAAGCCATAATACAGTTTGAGTATTCAGCCTGTTATGAAACATTTTATTGCCAGCTACAAACCCATACATACTCATTTAAAACCTTCTTGTTTATCTCCCTCTTTGTAGTATAATTGATTCAATGACACTGGGTCTATACTTGTGCCTAATTTCTTTAAAGCCTCTTTTTTCAGGAAGTAACTGCTCGAGTCTTCATGCCACTTTTTGAGTGCCCATCCAGGTGCTGTATAACAAATAGAACAGAGGGGAACCTTATACTTCAACTCAGGGCATCAAAGTTCTTGAAGTTTCAAGAGGTACTTTATGCTGATTTAGTCATAATTATTTAATAATGTGAGGACTGTATTATAATATGGTTGTGCATTTATTTTTTCAAGAGTAGTGTTTATCATCATTCCATGATATATTGAGATGTTGTTCAATTTCAGGCAAAGATACAAGAGTTGGCTGAAGATGTTCCAAAAGGCCATGTTCCACGGACAATGACTGTTCACTTCAGGGGTGAACTCACAAGAAAGGTAGCATGCTTCTATGTTAATTCTCATAGAGTATTTTAAGCGTAAACTTACAGTTTTGAATTAAGCCTTTGCAATGGGGCAGGCAGGGGTTTCCGTTTCACATGATTGCAGGAAGTGATGACATCCTGCTTCTACTTAACTGATTTTAACTTTTTTTCTTTTGAATTTTCATGTGCCTCTTTCTCAACACCATTAGGTAGCTCCGGGTGATGTTGTGAAACTATCTGGGATTTTTCTTCCTATTCCTTACATTGGTTTCAGAGCAATGCGGGCATGCTTAGTTTCAGATACTTACTTAGAAGCCATGTCCATCACACATACTAAGAAAAAAATATGAAGAGGAAGCCATTATTACATTTTCAGTTCAATTTGGTCATCTGTTTATACATTTCTTTTATCAGTTCTCGGTCAACAAAACCATCTATGCTTGTGTATTGGACTAAATTACTTTCATACCAATCTTTCACTATATATTGTTCCCATCTTTTCAACTCTTAACATAGACTCTATCTGGTGCTTGTAGTGCAGTTTTTGCTAAACTTATTGTTCTTTTACCTGCTTTGATAAACTGCTTTAATTCTTACGTGATAATAGGTGCTGTGTACTAACTTGTGTTATGCCGTAGTTACAAACTTATAGGAGATGAGGAAGAACAGGTTGCACGTTTGGCTGAGGATGGTAACATATATGAAAAGCTGGCTCGATCTTTGGCACCTGAAATATTGGGCATGAAGACATAAAAAAGGCGCTGCTTCTGCTCCTAGTGGGTGCTCCTCACAGGAAACTAAAAGATGGAAAGAAGGTCAGTTCTCAACGTTACCAGATACCATGTAACTCAATCATACATGTTGTCAAACTGAATTTTGCTTACTACAACAACAACAACAAAGCCTTTTTCCCACTAAGTGGGGTGAATTTTGCTTACCATTTTGAGAATTTTGATTCACAAGATTATAGAAATCATTTGGATGCATCCTCTGTAGTGAAGTGGAAGATCAGCAGTCCTCTCTTCCTCCTTCTCTCTCTTGACCTTGCTTCCTGATCTGGCTCCTCTTGTCTTGGTCACTGATTAATGGTTATGTAAGATGAGCTTCAGTTTGCAATTTGTCTCCTTCCATTTTAAGATGGGATTCCCAAGCCAAATGTTCTATTTTTAGGAAAATTTGTGAGCTCATATCATGTCTGTGATACTGATACAGTAGACTGGTCATAGCATGTTTTATCATTTGCATGGTAGGACTACAAAAGCTCATAATATATTCTCCTTCCAAATGCAGATTAGAGGAGATTTACATATTTGTCTGATGGGTGATCCTGGAGTTGCAAAGAGCCAGCTTCCCAAACACATAATTAATGTAGCACCAAGGGGAGTTTATACAACTGGCAAAGGAAGCAGTGGAGTTGGTCTAACTGCTGCTGTTCAGAAAGATCCCGTCGCAAATGAAATGGTCCTGGAAGGAGGAGCATTGGTGAGACACATATGCTCCATTCAGTTATATATATTATTTTTTTCATCTATGTTTATTTTCACATCTTATACGAGTGGAAGAGCATATAAAATAGTAACTACGTGTCGAATATATGGATAATACTTAAGATTTCTTAATGTTAGACTTTTATTGCGTTATACCAAATGTGTGCCCTTGATGCAGAGGTAATAGCTAGAAATTAAAGTGGGAAGTTGAATCTAGCCAGTTTTCAGGAGTCAATCCATAACAAATTCAATTTAGAATCCCTAATTAAATCAGATCCCCATAGTTCTCTATTAGGCTATCTATCTGAATATTCTTCTAGTGTTTCTGGGTGTTGAACTGTGGATTGTGGAAGTATAACTCATTTCAGGTGCTAGCGGATATGGGAATATGTGCTATTGATGAATTTGACAAGATGGATGAATTAGATTGTACAACAATTCGTGAAAAATCCAGCTGGCTGTTCCAACCCATTGAATACGCCAAGTGGGATGATCTCAACCGTCGCTTCCTCGTCTCCTTCATAGACGGCGGCATCGGCCCAATATCGGTGCCCAACGACAATCCCGATGCGGTTCTGGTGGAAGTCCCCGTGGTCAAACACGTTGACTTGGCTGGAAATTCTTCGCTGGGACTCGCCATCGACGGCCCCAGGAATCACCCACTTGTCGCCATTGCTGACGTCGTCAAGGGCAACCGCTATGGTGCGCTGGCGGCCTTCGACCTGTCCACGTGGGAGCGGGTGTTTCTCACCCAGCTCGGCGGCCAAAGTAAGTTCCTTTTTGTGATCGTTGATCTTGTACTGGATATGGGCCGTTGCCCGCCCGTTTATTTACTTTCAATTTTACCGCTTTCTCTAGTTAATGGGGGCAAAGCCCACGTAAATGGACGGTCTGGATTAAAGTTAAATGACTAGAGCCTGTATTTTTGCCTTGAAAACTTGGAACCGTAGCTGAAAATCTTAGGGCATGTTTTGGAAGTGTATTTCCAGCAGGGTACTTGCATTTTTATTAAAAATTTAGATGTGCTTCTAATAAAAGCGTTTTATATGAAAACGCTTATGAGCAGAAGTGCTTTTCTACATGGGTCTTAGAGTTTTGGCATGCACCCATCCGGGGACATTTGCTTTGATTTAGGTAGCAGCCACAATAACCATATGGTGTTTTCTGGTAAGGTTGATTAATTCTGGTTATAGTATGCTTTTATTTTTGAGATAGAAGTTGTTGGTGTGCTATTTGTTTATCTTCCTTAAATATTTTGGTTGTTGGTAGCAAGACTATCAGTTGTTGATGAAACAAATGAATGTCACACATAGACAGGTCCACCTGTTATCGTTTTTATTTTAAACGATCGTAGACGTGGGGTTATGAGTTATTTTAGTTACGTAGGGATAGAGACGGACGGGTAAACAATGAACTGGTAAGTTATTACTGCATGCACACATTACTTGAAAGAGACGAGAGGCATGGGGTTGTTACTAGTTAGTATTATTAATGTACTAATGGGATTTTGTTAATCCGCTCGTTGTAAGCACTACTCACACACGACACAATACATTTCTCCCAGAGGTGCAGTTAGTGTGAGACTCACACGATGTAGTCGGCAATCTGGTTAGCTAATGTAGTATACCTGTTAATTACTCAAGCGCTAATCGGTGCTTAAACGTCAAATATTTGTGAGTAGATACTATCTAACACCACCCAAAGATGAAAACTGGATTAAGAAATAGAAAAAGTTTATTCTAAGTACAATGTCAATGTGGCCAAGTTTGTTTATTACTAACATCCTTCTGGTCATGTATCTAGATTTAAAAAATATGGAAGAAGTAAACTACAAAGATCCGTTGAAGCTTGAAATTGTTCAAGTTTCAACCATTTTTTAATCCATCTTGCCACATTCTTGCATCCTTCTGGTCAAGTTTGTTTATTACCAGCATCCTTCTGGTCATGTATCTAGTTTTAAAAATACATGGCCTATCACAGCATCGAAGCTTTGGGGATGATCCATATAGTTGGTTGGCCCTCGCCGAAGAATACATGGCCTATCACAGCATCGAAGCGGCTCACCGGGTCACCATTGTCGGGCTCCACTGCACGGGCGATGTTGCCCTTTGGTTCAAATGGTACAAACTTCACGTTGGGTTTGGGCTTTGGGCCACTTTTATAGAGTCTGTTCTCCAACGGTTTGGGCCAGGGGACCAATTGGACTTCAACATGTCATTTTCCCATGTTTTACAAAATGGCTCGCTAAAGGACTACATCAATGAATTCATCCGTCTATCCTGTCGGGCCCAAAGCTGGTCCGATTCCCAATTTTTAGGCGTTTTCATTGGTGGGCTCAAAATGGAACTGCAGGATGATATCTTAGCCCAAGGGCCTCATTCTTGACCCATTTGTTTTAAATCAGGTGTGCCGTTCGAAATGAAATGACGCCATTTTCACCTTTCTGCAATCTTTAATGTTGAAAAAAAATCAAAATAGTGATCTGCTTTATAAATCCAACTCAAGGGATCATCGTCATCCGCAAATCTTGGAAATTCAATCTTAAGAAATGGATGATGTTGAATCGCCGTATTGGGAAAAGTTTCTTGGCGATTTGGAATGTTGCCCAGATTCGGATCTACCCCCATTCGTCGCATCAGATCGGAATGTGTAGCGTCAGACGATTCACCAACTGACCCATTACCCTTCGAAGGTAATGCATGCAATTGCTGCAAGATCAGATATTGAGTTGCTCGAAATTCATTTCTTGATTCTGCGAATTCAATTCTTGAATCTTTGAATTCCTTCTGGAAATCGGCAAATTGGGCTTCGAGAGTTGACACCCGAGACTCCATGGCTTTCCTGGAAGCAAAACGAGGCATACACGAGGAAGGATTAAGCAAGATCGAATACACCTGGCTCTGATACCAATGATAAGACCCCAACTTCACGTTTTGCTCGATGTATTGATACAGTGTAATACTACAATATACTTTTCATTCAACAACCTTCTATCTTCTTACAACTTTTCTTATATAGTAACTGGACTGACTTAGCTACTAAGAAACTGACTAACAACCTTATCTCTTACTATAACCAACTAACCAATTAACCAATTTGATAATGCTGACACATCATCCTAGTCAGCATCCTATCAGGTGACGACTGTGATGAGACCCTTGTGGAGGCCGTCGAGGTCGGCGATTGTGAGAAGGAGCACCATGATCGCTTGAGCAACCTGTTGGCGCCGTCTTCTCTGTGATCACCAGGTCCACCGGGTACTCCGTGAAGAACTGCGGGCTCACTACCGTCACTGGGTTCGCCAGTGGCTGTGCACTTGGCCTTTCGGCTTAATAATATAGGTACTTCAGATCTTCAAATGATGAGAGACTCTTCTCCCCAGCATAAAAAAAAATGAAGACAACTCAACTGTTGTTCTTTTGGTAGTATATAGGAGTGTAGGTGTTTAGAAAAGCTAGGTAAAGCTTCTCCTTTGTATTTAAACTCAAAAGGAGTTCTTTTTCTGCAGATGGATGGATTGGCTTTTTCTCAGTTTGGTTGTGTTTCTTTGAGAGAGAGAGCGACTGTGTTTCTTTAAGCTAGAGAAAGAGATTGTGAGTAAAGAGGGAGTCTGCGAAGGTTTTTTGGAAAAGCCAAAGAGGCAGGTTTTGGGTTCTTGGGTTGTGCAGATTCATTGGTGGAGGTTGTGAGGGTTTCATGGTGTTGGGATGAAAAAAAAAATGAAAGAGAACAGACATGACTTTTCGTTTCGATTCTCACAGACGGCGCCAAATGTTGATGCACAAAATCGGTTCGATCTTGGAACAATGTAAATCTGACCATGAATCACACAAACGCACAAGAACACAAAGATATATCGTGGTTCACCTCAAGTTGAGGCTACGTCCACACTGGTGTCGATTCCGTTTCATCATGTAAATGAATGTTGAATATACATGGAGGCTTTAGAGGCAATGTTTGCTCTCTTTGCCATTTATGCTTTCTGTTTCTCTCTGTCTCGTTTGTGTGTTTTGATTCCTCCTCCTAAGTGAGGGTGAGGAGCCCCTTTTATAGAATAAGGGTTTCCTCCCCTTTTACATGAATCATGGGCTAAGTCATGAAGCCTAAATACCGAGGCCCAATATATGGTACAACAGACTCCATTGAGAATTTGAGATAAGATGAGATGATTATTTCCCTACACAATGACTTTAATTATAGTTTATAGTTAAATATAGGGAAAGCAATAATTTGTCCTCCAAGTAAATACAATCATAAAGGATAAAAAATAACTAGTATTCAAATCTATCTAGGATTTACACAATCACAATCCCAAATTATCTACAATAGTACCTTCAAAGAAAACGTTATGGGCTATTTGAAAACGGTCTTATCCTTCATCAAGTAAGATAAATACTAGTAAGTTTTTTATATTGAAAAAAAATTCAAGTCGGAATTTGAAAAAAATTACTTAAACATCTTTGGAATGTTTTATATGAATCTTAAGAAGCTTTCTTAGAATACATCGTTAATGGTAACTAGGCTAGCGTGTGTGAAGAACAAATATACAAGTGATTAATTTAATTTGAGTGCCATGGAAATTTTTTTACCGCATCATATAAATCTACGTAGGTTTATCCTTTTAAATTTATACCCATTTATCTGTGCTATACGATATCAATATGGCCTAATTATCTCCTTGTACATTTCGGAAAGAGATCCTTTACGGATGTCTTTCACCAAGATCATCGGATTAAGTGATTCAGGCCTTTCAAATTTCATCCAATGGTAAAAAATTATTACTTATTTTAAGGGGTCAAAACAGGTGTGCCGTTGGATGAAATTTAGAAGGTCCAGATCACTTAATCCTGTGGTCTTGATGGAAGAGATCCGGAAATGATATCTTTCCGTAAATTTCATAGTTGTTAGAATTTAAAATAAAAAATTTATAATATTTTCCGAATACCCATTCCAGCCCGGCCCGCTAGACCCATGAAACAACGTTTAACATCTTTAAAATCCGACGCTAAAACCCCAAAGCCGAAACCTCGTTTCTCTCTCTACGGTATGAAAATTCAAAATTCAACCTCTTATTTTGTTTGTTTTAACTTTTCTGAGTTTTGTTTTGCTAAATTTTTGCTTTCTGTATGGCTTTTCTGTTTGTTTTGGATCTCAATATTTGATTGCTTAAATGTTGGTTAGGGAATTTAACATGTAATTCACAAATATACAGAGGCAGGGCATTAAACATATATGCTTGTGCGTTTCTGTGCTTGAACAGAGTTGTAGGTAGGTTACATTACATATTCTCATAACCCTAATTTGAATTTTTATTTTTTTATTTTACCGTTCGTGTTTATGCTTAATTATGTTTATACTTAAGGGGACAACAAGCTTATTATTGGGCGTGAACAATTTAAATTCAGCCTCAACAATTAAGAAGATCGATCTTTTGTATTCGTTTTGGACTATGCAGCTTGTTGGGTCTTTATCTCGTAGGAACTAAAATTTAATTTGTAAACTTTTAGTTGGGACTATCACATCCCGGTCCGGGCGGGATCACTTCTCGGGCACGGCTCCACTGTAGCACGATATTGTCCGCTTTGGGCCCCAACCACGCCCTCACGGTTTTGTTTTTGGGAACTCACACGAGAACTTCCCGATGGGTCACCCATCCTGGAAGTGCTCTCACGCGCTACTCGCTTAACTTCGGAGTTCCGATGGAACCCGAAGTCAGTGAGCTTCCAAAAGGCATCGTGCTAGATAGGGATGAGAATTTACATATAAGGATCACTCCCCTGGGCGATGTGAGATGTCACAATCCACCCCCCTTAGGGGCTCAACGTCCTCGTTAGCACACCACGGCCAGGGTTAGGCTCTGATACCAAATTGTCAAACCCTGGCCCGGGCGGGACCACTTCCCGGGCGCGCCTCCACTGTAGCACGATATTGTCCACTTGGGTCACCCATCCTGGAAGTGCTCTCACGCGCTACTCGCTTAACTTCGGAGTTCCGATGGAACCCGAAGTCAGTGAGCTTCCAAAAGGCATCGTGCTAGATAGGGATAGGAATTTACATATAAGGATCACTCCCCTGGGCGATGTGAGATGTCACAATCCACCCCCCTTAGGGGCTCAACGTCCTCGTTAGCACACTACGGCCAGGGTTAGGCTCTGATACCAAATTGTCACACCTTGGCCCGGGCGGGACCACTTCCCGGGCCCGCCTCCACCGTAGCACGATATTGTCCGCTTTGGGCCCCGACCACGCCCTCACGGTTTTGTTTCTGGGAACTCACACGAGAACTTCCCGATGAGTCACCCATCCTGGGAGTGCTCTCGCGCGCTACTCGCTTAACTTCGGAGTTTCGATGGAACCCGAAGTCAGTGAGCTCCCAAAAAGCCTCGTGCTAGATAGGGATGGGAATATACATATAAGGATCACTCTCCTGGGCGATGTGGGATGTCACAGGGACGGCTTGCGGACTTCTCGAACCAGAATTATGGCTCGTTTTAGTTCTTCGAGTTCGAGTTCACGTTACCATGGTGAGTAAGTATGTTGGGAGCTCGATTGTTTAAATAATATGTCAATCTGTTGAGATGATTTCTTTAATCTAATATGAAACAATCTTTTATCCTTTTTTTATATCATCTATGCTTTTTAATTTGCAGGAACCAGGGCCACGTACAACGCTTCATCTGGCAAAAGAAGTAAGTATAAACAGCGCCCCTCGTAATTTAATTTTGTACACTGCTTGTGCTTGTTGTTGGGGCTTCAACGCCTAGAATGATTATACCATTAATATTCTCGCTATCTAATAGTAATTATTGTAACTAGCTAATAACATCTATATTATATCTATGAGTTAGGTCCTAGTGCCTATGACGAGGTTGCGGTGAGATATCCAAACGGAATTTCTACGGTTATTCATCATTCAAATTTTCGAGCAAGTTCAATTGCTCGTAACAAAGCTGATGACTTATGCAAGAAGGCGCTTCGGGCGGCTGTTGAGGTACTTTTAGTTGCTCGATTAAAAAAAAAAAAAAAAAAAACCTCTGTGTGCTATCTTGTTATGCTTCTTGTGTTGGTCTTGTCAATCATTGGAATGGAAAAACAAATGCTAGATCATCTACCTCTACATAAATTTTGACAAGTGTTGAATATATAATAGTAGCATAGTATGAATGGTTAATGTGGCTTGACATAATGAAGTGTAGATTGCGTTGTGATTGAAAATACCTCTTTCTTTTCAATGGCCTGATCTAGAGTTAAGGATTTACAAACGTATCTTATCAGAAGATTGCGGTATTGAGGTGGATGTTGGTTCGTCGAAGAATGGTTCGTCCAAGAAGGATTAGAGGTGGGCTTAAGATTGAATAAAGATGAAGAATAAATATGTATGGTTTTGGACCTTGGTGCTCACTAACTTTGTTTATCAAAGTGGTAAATCCACATGCAAAAGATTTACTAGAGGACCAATTTGCTTTGGTATTATGTTGGGAGCTATCTATGAACTTTATTCATATGATCTGATATCATAGTGATTCCTCATTGTCTCCTATAATTTTTTGAAACAAGTAAAATTACACAACAATGAGCATGGTACCTACTTCTGCTACTATTTCCCTGCCTTTATGAACCAAGAAATGAAACACATGCTACTCGACTGTGCACTTGCAATCCTATTAAAATACACAACTTCAGGAACAAAACATACAATGACCTGAAAATTAAACAACAGACAACAATTCTGAAGAACAAGAAAGGGCGGAAAGCCCTGCCCAAACACTAGGAATATGAGACAACGGAAGCTGGAAAATTCCCCTCTAACGATTCGAATGTTATAGAGGTTATTCATATGACGATGCATTATAGTCGCGTACACTCCTATTCATCTAAAACATAGAAACATGGTTTACTGACATAGAAATCAAATGAAAACATTGTAGACAACATCTACTCTACATATGAATACGATGGCGGTTGTGAGATGTAATGGTAGATTAGTCTTTTTAGAAGATTACAAATTTCACTCAAATACCTCTCAATTCATGTTTCTTACGAAAATTGACTAACTCAAGTCATTATCCTTGAATTATACGTTTTATAAACAATAAAGATTTAAGTCGCTACTACAGTGACTAAAATGAAACTTCATCAAAACTTCATAGAACAAAATCATACTTTGTAAAAAAAACAACAAGAAATTGGTGAACGACTGAGCCTAAGTCGATGGATTCAAAAATTTGGATCGTTTAAGAGAAATCTGGGCCGCTCAAGGGCTTAGTTTCTATAAATTGGCCCAAGTGGCACAATGAAATGTGTTAATATAGACCGTATGAATTAAATTGAGTGGTTTGATTTTTAAAATCCGACGGCTCTTAACACAGAGATCTGAAAATAACCTCATTTCATAAGATGAGTGAATGAATGTGGGGCAATCAAAGTTTTGGCAGACATTTTTATTGGATGATGATGGCCACATGTTTGAGGGTATTGATTGAAGATCATCATTTTTATTCCCCTCCTTTTTTGTTTTTACCACAATTCTTTTGGTGATTTCGTCACTCTCTGACCTTATGATTTTACTGTTTCACCCCCAACCAACCCTGCCTATCTTGATATTGTCCATCGAAGTAAGCGTTGGTTGTATCATGATGTAAAGTAGGAAATGGCCTCAGTTAAAGTTGCAATGCTTCTGGCTTTTAGTATGTGGCTGGTCCAATTGAATTTTAAGGAAAACTAATAAAAAAATACTTGAAAATTTTGAATTTTAATCAAAATGATAAAAAAATATTGTAAATAAATAGTACCATAAGTGACTTTTTAGAATAAAATTATTATTTTCATTAAAAGTAAACAATATCGAAAGTATTTCGTTAAAACTCTCATTTATTTACCGTACATGCAATCTAAAACTCAGATCCCTTGCTACCCAAAACAAGTGAGTGACGTGGAAGGGTTAAAAAAAAGGGTTGAAAGTGAATATTGTGGAATCCAAGTATGTTAAAGTTTTGGATTCAGATCAGGTCACATCGGGGTAAAACAGTTTGGGTTTTGGCCCGTTGGGTTCTAGTTGGCCGATTTCACCGGCCGAATGATAATCCGTAACTGAAAGTGAGCGTGTTAAAATATCGGATTTGAATCATGTCACCTCTATTGAACTTACATTGTACGAAATGTCACCATATTTTCAAAACATAATACTACAAACCAAGCTAGCTAATACCCTTGAGAAAACCAACATTCATTTATTGAGTCATGAATAACGAACCAATAAGTATAAAGTTTAAAGCGAAACATGAAGTGTATCAGTGTTACCATACATAGCCAGTGATTGATTATGCAATGTAACTTCTGGCATGAGATACTAGTCAAAATAAGATTTAAATGCATATGATCCGTTACCGACCACACAATTTAACGAATTCACTCATGTAGACCAAAATTTCATTCAAACAAGCACAATAGGAAATAGGATTTTGCTTTGAACTCACAAGTAGCGCTTGATTTCAGGAGGCATCTTCTGATGTGGATCCGAACCATCCATATTCTCTGGTCCATCATCAGACCTCTGAGTCATCAGAATGTCATGATCATGATCTGTGAATGCCCCTGTGGGCTCCGGCATGAGCTTATCAATGCCATCGGCAAATACACCAATACAACGTACGACAAGTATTTTCTTGAACTCGATTGCGGAATTCTTCATCCATTTCTGTGTACTGCATAACACAAATTAACAATTGATGTCGTATAAGAAAATTAACAAGTCATTCACAATAATCATAATTTAGGCCTTGGCAACAAAGGGCATTGGCGGAACGTACACTAATCTTGATGATAGCTCGAATTTGCGGTTTCAATTTCTTGCTGGAAAGTTAAAAAAAAAAAAAAAAAAAATCTATGAACGTGGTTTGCCACATGTTGTTGCAGTGAGATATCCAAACGGAATTTATATAGTTATCCAAACGGAGTTTATACGGTTATTCATGATTCAGATTTTCATACAAGTGCAATTGCTCGTGACAAATCTGATGACGACTGCAAGATGTGAAGTTTAAGTAGAAAAACTAGATTGGTTTTTAAATAGGGAATATGTGATTTGTTATTTGTGAAATTTGTATTAAATTTTGACTCCATTGAGAATTTGAGATAAGATGAGATGATTATTCCCTACACAAAGCATTTATTTATAATGGAAAATAGAGAGAGCATTAACTTGTCCTCCAAGTAAATACAATCATAAAGAGAAAAAATAACTATTATTCAAAATTATCTAAGATTTACACAATCACAATTCAAAATTATCTACAACAGTGCCTTCAAGGAAAACGCTATGGGCTATTTGAAAACGATCTTTTCATTTATCAAGTAAGATAAATTTTGTAAGTTTTTAATATTGAAAAAAAAATATTCAAGTCGGAATATGAAAAAAAAAAATTTCTTAAACATCTTTGGAATGTTTTATATGAATCTTAAGAAGCTTTATTAGAATACATCGTTAATAGTAACTAGCCTAGTGTATGTGAAGAACAAATATACAAAGTGATTAATTTAATTTGAGTGCCACTGAAAATTTTTTACCACATCTTATAAATCTACTTAGGTTTTATTCTATTATATTTATACCCATTTATCTGTGCTATATGATATCAATATGGCCTAATTATCTCCTCGTAAATTTCGAAGTAGTTACAGAATTTAAACTAAAAAATTTATAATATTTTCCGAATAACATCCCGGCCCCGCCCGCTTGGCCCATGAAACAAAGTTTACCATCTTTAAAATCCGAGGCCACACCTTTTCCCTTTTCAGTTTAGGGTTCGTGTTCAAGATCCGGGCAAAACTCCAAAGCCGAAGCCTCGCTGTTTCTCTCTCTGCGGTATGAAAATTCGAAATTCAACCTCTTATTTTGTTTGTTTTAATTTTTCTGAGTTTTATTTTGCTAAATTTTTGCTTTCTGCATGGTTTTTCTGTTTGTTTTGGATCTCAATATTTGATTGCTCAAATGTTGGATAGGAATTTAACATGTAATTCACAAATAGACAGAGGCAGGGGATTTAAACATATATGCCTGTGCATTTCTGTGCTTGAATAGAGTTGCAGCTAGGTTACATTACATATTCCCAGAACCCTAATTTGGATTTTTTTTACTGTTTGTGTTTATGCTTAATCATGTTTTATAACAAGTTTATTATTGGGTCTTATCTCGTAGAAACTAAAATTTAATCTGTAAACTTTTAGTTGGGACGGCTTGTGGACTTCTCGAACCACAATTATGGCTCGTTTTAGTTCTTCTAGTTCCCGTTCGAGTTGGAGTTCGAGTTCGAGTTCGAGTTCGAGTTCGAGTTCGAGTTCACGTTACTATGGTGAGTAATTATGCTGGGAATTCGATTGTTTAAATAATATGTCAATCTGTTGAGATGATTTCTTTAATGTAATATGAAACAATCTTTCAGTCTTTTTTTTATATCATTTATGCTTTTTAATTTGCAGGAGCCAAGGGCACATACAACGCTTCATCTGGCAAAAGGAGTAAGCATAAACAGCGCCCCTCGTAATTTAGTTTTGTACGCTGCTTGTGCTTGTTGTTAGGGCTTCAATGCCTAGAATAATTATGCCATTAATTTTCTCGCTATCTAATACGTAATTATTGTAACTAGCTAATGATATCTATAATATATCTATGAGTTAGGTCCTAGTGCCTGCGACGAGGTTGCGGTGAGATATCCAAACGGCGTTAGAACGGTTATTCATCATTCAAATTTTAGAGCAAATGCAATTGCTCGTAACAATTCTACTGAGCTCTGCACGAGGATAGTTGAGCTGGCTGTTGAGGTACTTTTAGTTGCTATCTTGTTATGCTTCTGGGTTGGTCTTGTCAATCCTTGGAATGGAAAACAAATGCTAGATCATCTACCTCTACATAAATTTTGACGAGTCTTGAATATATAAGAGTAGGCATAGTATGAATGATTTTATGTGGCCTGACATAATGAAGTGTGGATTGTGTTGTGAATGAAAATACGTCTCTCTCTTTTTAATGGTAGGCGGGTCTATTTGGCGGGCCTAATGCGGAGTTTAGCGTTTACCAACGTGCCCTATTGAACGTTTGTGGTATTGAGGTGGAGGTTGTTTCGTCGAAGAATGATTCGTCCAAGAATGATTAGAGGTGGACTTAAGATTGAATAAAGATGAAGAATAAATATGTATGGTTTTGGACCTTGGTGCTCACTAACTTTGTTTATCAAAGTGGTAAATCCACATGCAAAAGATTTACTAGAGGACCAATTTGCTTTGGTATTATGTTGGGAGCTATCTATGAACTTTATTCATATGATCTGATATCATAGTGATTCCTCATTGTCTCCTATAATTTTTTGAAACAAGTAAAATTACACAACAATGAGCATGGTACCTACTTCTGCTACTATTTCCCTGCCTTTATGAACCAAGAAATGCGACACATGCTACTCGACTGTGCACTTGCAATCCTATTAAAATACACAACTTCAGGAACAAAACACACAATGACCTGAAAATTAAACAACAGACAACAATTCTGAAGAACAAGAAAGGGCGGAAAGCCCTGCCCAAACACTAAGAATGTAAGAAAACGGAAGCTGGAAAATTCCCCTATGACGATTCGAATGTTACAGAGGCTATTCATCCGACAACGCATTATAGTCACGTACACACCTGTTCATTTTAAACATAGAAATGCATTGATCCCTGGGCTCCGGTTGTGTTGATCCAAAGAGGATCTGTGTTCCAAAAATACAAGCTTTAGTCATTTAACTTTAATCCAAACCGTCCATTTACATGGGCTTCAGCTCCATTAACTAGAGAAGGCGGTAAAATTGAAAGTAAGGAAACGGGTGGGGCAACGGCCCAGATCCAGTGCAAGCTCAACGATCCCAAAAAAGAACTTACTTGGCCCGCGGCGCTAGGTGAGAAACACCGGCTCCCACGTGGACAAGTCGTAGGCCGCCAGCGCACCATAGCGGTTGCCTTTGACGACGTCAGCAATGGCGACGAGGAGGAGATTCCTGGGGCTAACCATGGCGAGTCCCGGCGAAGAATTTCCGGCCAAGTCAACGTGTTTGACCACGGGGACTTCCACCAGAACCGTAGCGGTATCGTCGTTGGGCACCGACATTTGGCCAATGCCGCCGTCTATGAAGGAGACGAGGAAACGACGGTTGAGATCGTCCCACTTGGCGTATCCAGTAGATTCAGCCAGCCAGCTGGATTTTTCTTAAATTGCTATTTGTTCGATGCTTTTCTTCTGATGGGTGCGGTAGATATTTGTCATGGCGGTTTCTAACATTTCATGTGTACATAATTTGGTTAGAGTTTTATTACTTTTGGGATTAAAGAAAGCCGTGAAGATGCATCTACACATGCAAAACAAACACAAATTACAAATTAGGAGTGAAAAAAGATATAATTGGTGACAAACATAATACGGATTCTTACCTTTGAATTAATCACTAAAATATTAGAGTTTCCCTACTCTCATCCACAAATTATCTTCTACTGATTTTAAGAACAGTGAATGAATAACAATTAATTAAACTATTAATGTCATAAAATAACCAATTGCAGTTGAAATTATTAGTGAAGTTTTGGGTTGAGGGGGAACTGTGGAAGTTACCGTAAAGAGAAGAACTTATTTGGAGGTGAAAGTGGGAAAGTTATTATTCGTTTTGGACTTTTATTTCTTTTATTTTTTTTTAATTGTTTAATGGATTATCCACAATTACTATTTTGATTATTTGATATGGATATCCACAATTACTAAACCTTGTGCATAAACTCAGGTTATGAAAGTAGGGGTAGAGTTGTCTTTCTTTATAGTGATTTTTGCTTTTTCTTTTTAATTTGTAGGAGCCACGGTCATGTACTCTACTCTGCTTCATCTGGCAAAAGGAGTAAAAGTACATCTTTTGGCAGCGGCCTCTCTCGTTCTCTCTACCTGAAAAAATCGAGTCGAGAAGGTTCGATAAGTTCATCTTTGACAGCGGCTAATGGCGTTAGCATCCTCACCCTCCACCCTTATATGGGAATTTGAGGTTCCAAAAGCTAAGAGAGGAAGCCAACAACAACAATTAGCAAATTTGACCTGCCCAAAACAAGAAAAATGTTTTCATGTAGTACACAGAATAAATGCTTATTATATTTGAGTATAAAATTTCGTAACATAGTCCTATATTTATTGGCCTAAACCACAAGGTCATAATGAAATTTTAGTTTCGCTCAACCTACGCTCACTTATATGTGACAAATTCTCTTCTTAATGAATACGATAAAAAAAAGGAAACATTTTTAAAATTTTACATTTAGGCGACAAACTAAACAAACGGAGGCAACGGAGCACAAGATGAAAGAAAAGAGTTTATTTCCCTAAAAAATATATCAAACGATACATGAGATTCAAATGCTATGGTGTAACTAACAAGTAACAACCTTATTTTATTGTTGAATGGAAACATAGGATCATAAGGCAAGTGACCTTTTACCACAATAGTAGAAAAGAGTTGAACCCTTGCATGATGATGTGGGTTCGAACCCTGTCGGTGATTAATCTAATATCTGATGTAACAAAATGTATCATATGACAAAAAAAACATAAGATCATAAGAAGCCAAAAAAAAAAAAAAGTTAAAATCATTATTTAATAATTTCAAGCTAAAATTTTAAGCATAACCATTAGAGGAGTTAGCAGTTTCTAACTTAAATTTTTAAGCTTTATTCCAAGGATTAATAAAGATCCACAACTATGTATTATTCAGATAAATAATAATACATATTTGATTGTATGCAAATTGATTGTAATCGGAGAAACTCTCTCTAATGAATGCTCTTTTTTCATAAAAAACAAAAGGTGAAATTGGAACCTTTTGAAGGTTTAAAGCAAGTGGTCGGCACTTTGTGGTGGGGATATTTGGAGCCAACCCAATACAATACAATACCAACCTCTCTTTTTCTCTACCTGAACATGTCGAGTTAAGAAGGTTCGATAAGTTCATCTTTGGCAGCGGCTAATGGCGTCCACATCCTCACCGTCCCTCCACCCTTATATGGGAATTAGAGGTTCCAAAAGCTAAGCAAGGAAGCCAACAACACCAATAAGCAAATTTGACGTACCCAAAACGAGAAAAATGTTTTGGTATGGTAAGCAGAATAAACGCTTACAATGTAATACTAAGGGGGTGGGGGGTAGGGGAGTTCAAACACCTCATAACCAAATTTCATTTTCGCTCAAATTTCATTGGCTTATTCCACAAGGCACGGAATCCAAACACCTCGTAACCAAACTTTAGTTTCGCACAATGTGCGTTAAGATATAAATGACAAATCTCTTTTTTATTTTTATTTTTTGAACAAACGATATTATCTACATTAAAAGTGTAAAGGAATGGCCTAAGCCTCATAATGGGTTCGCAATAATGTGATTCGACAAATTCTCTTCTCAACGAATATGATAAATTTGATACGTTTTTAAAACCTTACTTTTAGTCAACAAACTAAACAAACGGATGCAACGGAGCACAAGATGGAGGACAAGAGTTTATTATATTAAGTGATATATGAGAAAAAACTAAACAAACGGATACAACAGAGCACGAGATGCAGGAAAATAGTTTATTTCCCTAATAAATATATTAAGCGATACTTGAGATTCAAAGGCTATGGGGTACCTAACAAGTGACAAAAAATATTTGTTTTATTTGTCTGTCTTTTGATTTTGGTAAGACAAAGGAAACAAATAGGCCAGGGAAAGCCACTAAGAAAGCCCAATTTTATGGTGGTGCTCGCCTTTCCGGCGGGATTGGTGTGGTGTGACCTCTGCGTATGCAGAGAGAGAGAGAGAGAGACAGAGATGAGAAAGAGCTGAGAGAAAGAGAGTGTGTAAACTGTAAAGATAGAGAGAGAGAGAGAGAGAGAGAGAGAGAGAGAGAGATACGGAAGAGAGGGAAATATGGGGTGTGGGCCCCACTGGCTAACGAAACTACACACTTTGGCACCTGAAATATATGGGCATGAAGATATAAAAAAGGCGCTGCTTCTGCTCCTAGTGGGTGCTCCTCACAGGAAACTAAAAGATGGAATGAAGGTAAGTTCTCAATGTTACCAGATACCATGTAACTCAATCATACATGTTGTCAAACTGAATTTTGCTTATCATTTTAATAATTTTGTATTCACAAGATTATGGATGTCATGTGGGTGCATCCTCTGTAGTGAAGTGGAAGGTCACCAGTCACTTTCTTCTTCCTTCTCTTTCTTGACCTTGCTTCCTGATTAATGGTTATGTAAATTGAGTTTCAGTTTTCAATTTGTCTCCTTCCATTTTAAGATGGGATTCCCAATCCAAAATTTCTATTTTTAGGAAAATTTTCGAGCTCGTATCATGTCTGTGATACAGTAGACTGGTCATAGCATGTTTTATCATTTGCATGGTAGGACTACAAAATGTCACAATATATTCTCCTTCAAAATGCAGATTAGAGGAGATTTACATATTTGTCTGATGGGTGATCCTGGAGTTGCAAAGAGCCAGCTTCTCAAACACATAATTATGGAGCAGCAGACTGTTAGCATTGCTAAGGCTGGGATCACTACGTCTTTGAATGCAAGAACTGCTGTTCTTGCTGCAGCAAATCCAGCATGGTACAAATCTTTCTACTTTTTAATCTGGTTCATTTAGGGCATTACTCTTTGTTGCTACTCTTCTATGTTGCTCTAATTATGTGGTACTTTTTCTACTGCTGGCGGCTAACCTTCTTTGTGAAAAATCTACTCTTAGTGTGGTTGTTTTGTATATATTCTTGAAGGGGGAGATATGACGTACGTAGAACTCGTGCTGAAAACATTAATCTTCCACCAGCCCTTTTGTCAAGATTTGATCTTTTATGGTTAATCCTGGATCGAGCAGATATGGATAGTGATCTTGAGAATCTCCGGCTCTTGGCTTCACTCCACTTGAGCCATCTGTTATTCGGTAAATTTTGCATCTTTTACCATGGAAAGCTCAGCAGTACTGATTTCAGGATATTCTCTTTTGTTTTAGTCTTTCTATTGATCACTTCTACAAACAAACGAATATAAGTTCTCTGTATAGAACTTGTAATTTGTAAAACTACCTAAATCTTTATTTTCAAGTCTGCTGATTGTGGGCTTTTCTGATAAGACTCTTTTATTAATTTTTTTTCAGGGCATATATTTCTGCGGTGAGGAGATTGTCTCCTTCAGAGAAATGACTGAATGTCATCTGATGCCAAAATAACTGCACTGCTTATCATGTCAAACAACCAGTACAAAACTTGGAAGTGATAGGAATATAACTGTATAAATCAGAGTAGTAGAAATTCAAAATATACTCAAAAAATGAAAATTCTTGGTATTCCTGCACGAAATTCTATCTATTTCGTCTCAAGCCATGTGGAATGTTTGATTTGGAACAGGGATACAGTGAAGCCCAACTGAAACAATGTTTGGAGGAGTACGCAAACATAAATGTGTGGCAGATTAATCCCCTTTCTTTTGACATCCGATTTATTGATGCCATTTGAAAGATGAGTGAGTGAGAAGCCACTCAACTCGGCTCCCGTTAAAGGTCGTTGGAGCTTTTCTTAGGAGTGTGGCATGGGTTACTTCATCAACCGTAGCAGTAGTGCCATCTGCTAAGATTTGTTTCTTTTTCTGTTACATTTACCGCTTGAACCAAAAGATTTATTTATTCTTTTATTCTACTTCGGGACTGTTTAGAGCTTAGCTTGAGTAGATTATTCGACATGGCACGCGCCATAGTTGCAGAATTGTATTGGGAGTATGATTAGATCAGTTAGCACTATTGACTACCTGGAATGGATGGAGCCGAATTTGTGCTACTCGTTTGTAAATATGGATACTTTTTATTGACTAATTGGGTATTGCAAGGAGGACTCTAAAAAATAAAACTCTCCATCATAATTCTCATGCTAACATTGTAAAATAGTGTGCCAGAGACATGAGTTACTATACTTCTTTCTCCTTCCTTATATGTAGAAAGAGCTTTTGAACGAATCCGAAAGAGATGGACAGAGAGTATGATTGGAGTCGATTTGTTGAAATCCTCCTTAAATTCTATTTGCGAGCTCATTTGAAGAGCCCAATAGAGATGCTCTAACGTTTGCCGTTCACGTGCCCATACATTAATAATTAGGATTGAAATTGAAGGATTGGGAAATGCTAAGAAGACAACATTTGTCATGCACAGGAAACTTTGAAACTATACCAAGGGTGACTGAGATATATAGTTAGAAATTGTTCCAAGTTTTCGATAACAAAATATTACAAGTTCAAATTCCCATATCGGACTAGGTTTCAAGTTTGAATTTTTTTTATTATGTTCCTTAGTTGATGAAAAAAAATTCAAAATTCACTTTAATTGAAATTTTTTTTTTTGTCGAACTTCAATTGAATTTAACTCGAATGTTTTCGGTATATTTTTTTCTTTTGATATGGAAAATGCTAACAACCTTCTCACTTATCTTATCATTTTCAACTTTCTCACTTTTATTCATGCAGTTATAACTAATTAAATGTTAGCGGAACACACGTGACATAAAAAAAAATCGGAATTATAAAATGAGAAGATGAGTGGAAACGATGGAGGCGTTTTCTCTCTTAGTTTTGAAATTTCATTTTGCCTTTGGAAAGGAGAAAAGGAAGAAAAAATAACGGGAATGTAAAAGATAAAAAAGTAAAAACCAAAATGGATGGTATACGTGGCACCTCCATATAAAGCGCCCCACTTACTAAAGTTGAACGCGCGCACACCGAATCGCTTTTAAGTATTTTCCCTTACGCAGAAAAATAAAAAAATAAAAACAACATTTAATTGATTTAATTAAATAAGCTTAGATTTCTCAGAATTAATAGGATTCGTCCTCCATGAAATGGCAGAGCAGAGCATCCCTGAATCCTCCGAGATGTTCACTGAAATCCAAACATCCTACAAAATCGACTAAACCCCGCACGAACAAGATTTAGAATCCTAATTTTAAAATCGGAAGCCGGTTGGTCGGACAATTGGACTTGGGACAGGAAGCTCTTCTCCTACCTCGGAAACCTAAAACCCAAGTTTCAGGTTTTTCCTGTGTCTGCAAGTCAGCAACTGCAATTTCTGATTCCCTTTAAGGTAATTAAGCTCTTCCTCGGATGTCATTAAGGTATCTGTGATTAAGCTCTAATGATTTTATTAGATAATCCTAGACACATGATTTTCAGGCGCTTGTTGCTCCAAACCAAAATGTTGTGAGATTGATGCACATGTGACTCAGGTTTTGACATTTATCCTGTTTGTGTCTCAGGTTTCCGGAAAATGTGGTGGGCAGCCTCTTCAGTTGAAGTCAACTCCTCTGCCTCTCTTTTACTTTGTTGAAGCAAATCCAGAGGTTTCTAATTCAATGCACTCATTTATTTATATGTTTTTCTGTTTATCCGGTTCAACCTTGATGCCTAACAATCAATACGATGAATGATATACGCATTTGAACTCTTGAACACAAAATCTTGATGCAATATGCATTTCTCAATTTGTATTGTTGGTTTCCATTTACGTACTATCTCGTCTAGGCCTTTTGAATTGCGTATTTAAATGAACGATTCACATTTACCACTTGAAGATCGGAGAGCATGGGAATTGAATAGAGCACGATCTCCTGTTATGGAAGATGATGAAGTCATCCGTTATATGTTTGTTTGTTCGTGTAATTGAAACAGTTACAATGAAGCACCCACCTTTAGCTGTTTTTACGGAATTAAATTCACAAAAAGTTAAAAAAGAAAGAGAAACGAAGCTCTTGAAGTTAGAACTTCTTATAATTGGAAGAGTTATAGCGGAGCTTCCATCTTTAGTTAGTTAGTAGAGAACCATATAATTCAGAGAAAGTTGTACGGAAACAGCTAATGGATTGTTGAATGTATTATTATATCTTAACAATTTGGTTTGGCAGTTCAAGCCTTTTCTTTGCTTGCACTTTTTGTCTCTATCCAGGTCTAAATGAAACTTTACAACAAAGAACGCAGTAAATATTTGTGGTTAACTTGTTTGAGCCCAACCAAGTTATAGCAGCAGGCTGGCTTGAACACAGTTGGGTTTGAGTCGTTTGACTCAATAGCCTTTTTACCAATTCAGGCTTAGATTGTGCAGTCATGTCATGGTATCTAACTCATCTAAAATTTTGCTTGAAATTTTAGAAAAGTAATGCCTTATATTTGTAGCTGCTTAGCAGTCAAATGAATAAAAGGGAAAACAAATGCACAAGACTCCTCTCATTCCAGGGCCTGGGAGGGTTATGTTTAGCATAAACGTTACCCCCTTTTGTAGAGAGGTTATTTCCCCTTCGAACCCTAGCTTTGGTTCATAATGGAGCAACCTTATCATTTATGCCAAACTTTTCTGTTTTGCTGTAGGAAGAAAATAAAAGGGTTTCTGCTTCCCCATTAAGGATTAGCTTGGTTTGCAATAAGTTGAGTGAAGGGGACAAATATTGCACCCCATGCTTGCATTTCCTTTTTGAGGATTTCTTAGACTATGGGAGTAAATAACAACATTAAATTTTCTCTAGTTTCCAACGGCTTTTGGGCCTGGTGGCACTTCCTCCCCTTGGGAACAACGGTGAAGGTCAGTTCAATAGCTGGTGGTCTACTTAGTCTAAGAAAACAAAAAGAAATTTCTCTAGGTGTTATATGGCTTTTGTAGGCTACTTATATATCATTCACCACTCATGAGGTTTTGTATGGTACAAAATGTACAACTTTGGTAATATGGAAATATTATGGAGTAAATTTGTAGCATTTATTCATAATAACTACCTTCTTTCAAACAAAAAAAGAGAGAAAAGGCTACCTATGTTCAGATCTGGTTAATTACTCTGTCTGGCACTCTATTTTCATACCCCTGGTAATAAATCTGTCGTCAAGAGTGTATTTCAATATTCAGTCACATTGATCAGCGGGTTAATTAATCTTATGGATATATAGTGCTTCATTTCGTTCTACACTGACTGGGTTCTACGCTTTCACTGTTCAAGAATTTTGCTGATATTTTAGGCAGATATCATTTTATCATATACCTAGGTTGGGAAAGTTTTTCTGGGTTGCTAGCCTTCTGTTCCTTTTTGTGGAATATATTTAGAATCTTTCAGATAGTCCGCAGATGCGTTCATCTTCATCAACTTTGTTTAATGGTTCTTTTTTAATGTTTCAGGTTGTACTCAAATAATGGATCCTCGGAAGTGTACTTTGTCTGGTGGTGCAACTTCTCTTGTTATGGCACCTTCAAGCATTTTAAATAAGTTGAATGAGAAGGCTCAGTTTGAAAAAGAAGAGAGGGATACAGGTCATGCTATTGAGGCTGGAGTCGATATAGACATTAGAGAGGTTTATTTTTTGATTATGCACTTTCTGTCACTTGGGCCATGCCAGAGGACTTTCAAACAGTTTGGGAATGATCTTCTGGAACATCAGCTTCTACCTAGAAGGTATCATGCTTGGTTTTCAAGGAGCGGAATTGGAAGTGACAATAGTAATGAGGATGCTACATCCTTCCCATTGAGTTACAACAACTTGGTTGAGAGGTACATATTTTCCTTAAGTTGTCTAATACTCATAGGAAGAGCTCAATTGCAAGCTGAGATTTTGTTCTTGTTAGAATTGGTGTTCATGTTATGGATCCAGTGTTCTCTTATTACAGAAGATATATGCTTTAAGTTTTAACAGTAGTCAATGTTTGTGTCACACACATATCAAAACGCACACCCAAGCCTCAAACATGTTTAAAGCAGAACATGACATGCCGACATCCCATGTTTGGTATTGGTACCCTAACCTTAAACTTTGGCCTTTAATCCATGTCCAGTCGAACAGACAATTGGCATGCTGATATGTAAAAGAGGAAATGTATTGGGGCGTGATAGAATATGAAATAGTTGCTCAAACTTTTGGCAATCGTGGTAAAGAAACTAGTTCTATGGTATCTGAGCAGAAGAACTGAGCATTAACCTGAATTCTACATGTTCGAAAAAATTTATCCGGGCGCACGGGTTTTCTTATTGCATTCCTTTGATTGCTTTCTATACTTTATAGGTTGGCCTAGTCATTTTATTTCCTATGCTGGGGTTTTAGTGATTAGCTTTTGCATGATGTATAGGTATCCTCATATAGAGAGAGATCACTTGGTAAAGCTTCTAAAGAAACTGCTACTGAGTATAGCCACTCCATTGCATGGCAAGGTTGGAAGAAGTGCTCTGAATGCAGCTGATGTCCCTACATTACTGGGAACTGGTTCCTTCTCACTTCTGGATAGTATGTGATTTTTTATGTTTCATATTTTAATATTTTATACATCTCTGATTCTCGATTGGTGTTTTTTCTGCATGTGTGTGCGTATGTTGGAATATAAAACCATTTCTTTATTGAAATCTTCTGTATTACTAATAAATTACTTGAAAAGTGAGTAATGCATAATTATGACAGTATGATTGTTTAGAGGATGAAATCTCTGTTATACAAATCTTTGGGCATTTGGAAATTGTCTTTATTTACAGTGGTAAATATCCTTCCTCACAATATGTCCTTTTAAGACTCCTCTTAACCTACTGCATCTTTGAAAGTTCTGTCTCTCCTGCTCAAAGGAATGTATATCATACCTAATAATATGCTGCTTGGTTATCCTACACATGTAACTGAGTAGGTTTGGCCGAAACACTTTTATGGGTCTTTTACCTTGAATTGTCACTTACGTAGATAAATTGTAGGCTGCTTCGTGACTTTTTCTTTTTCGCTACCATGTATCTTTTCGGGTTCCAGACATGATAGGTTTCTTCAAATGTTACTTATTTCTGCAATTTTCATTTCTTGTTTTCGCAGGTGATAGGAATAAGGAAAATAAGAGAGTTAAGCCCCTGCCAGCACACCTGCGTTGGCCTTACATGCAGGCTGATCAAGTTCATGGGCTCACTTTAAGGGAAATTGGAGGAGGTTTCACAAAGCATCATCGAGCTCCATCCATTCGCTCTGCGTGTTATGCGATTGCTAAACCATCAACTATGGTGCAGAAGATGAACAACAAAAAGAAGCTACGGGGGCACCGTAATGCTGTTTACTGTGGTATGGCTCACTTCTTAACTAGAATTGAATTAAGCAATTTATTTTCTGGGGGCACCATAATGCTGTCTACTGTGGTATGGCTCACTTTTTAACTAGAATTGAATTGAACAATTGATTTTCTGGGAGTTTGATTTCTTAATGGCATGCTAAGTTATTAATGTTTGTTTCCATGGAAGTCACAATTGTACGGGATAAGGATGCATAATAACAAACACAGATTTTTTAGACACTATCCAAGCATTCTCCTTTTTGTACACAGTGTTCATGTTCACGAGTATTTATAAGGAGTTTTAAGTCAAAGGAATGAAAAGTCAACACTGCTATACTTGTAGTTCTAAATTGTTCTCATTTTTGCCTAAAAAATTAAAATATGCATTTTCTGGTTCCATCTACTGATATTAATCTCCAGGTGTTCCATAATACATAATTACATATACATGTTGCACTTTGTATAATGAATTTGGGAATTTGTTTTACTTGAACTTTTTCCGGAAAATATGACTGACGCTTTTATCATGTAGCCATTTTAGATCGGTCTGGGAGATATGTTATCACGGGTGCAGATGATCGGCTTGTGAAGATTTGGTCAATGGAAACTGCACTTTGCTTGTCTAGCTGTCGTGGACATGAAGTGAGTTAAGATTGTTGATTTAATAATTGTGATTTACAAACTCTTTCTTTCTCTCACCCTCTATCCCTCTACTTTTCTTGTTCAATGAATCAAAGGGAGACATTACTGACTTGGCTGTAAGTTCGAACAATGCTTTGGTGGCATCTGCTTCAAATGACTTTTCCATTCGAGTTGTATGTATATATACCCTACCATTTAACATGTCAGTTTGGCTTCATTTCCTATGTATCAGCCAGTGAATAGTTATTTTACCTGCAGTGGCGTTTGCCAGATGGATTTCCAATTTCAGTTCTTCAGGGGCATACTGGAGCTGTGACTGCTATTGCATTTAGTCCCAGGCTTAGTGCTGTTTACCAACTTTTATCGTAAGTCCAATTCTTAGAGTTATTGCTTTCTGATTCTTTCCCCTTTCCTTGGTTTTATCCTGAATCAATAACATTTGTAGGTCATCAGATGATGGGACTTGTCGAATATGGGATGCTAGGTCCTCCCAGTGCCCGCTGCGAGTATACATGCCAAAACCTTCAGAGACTTCAACTGGTTAGATAATGTTTCTGACACTGTTGTTATTTGGGTGATCAGACTTATATCAAGCGATGTTTACTTGCAGGGAAGAGCAATGCTTTTGCAATCACTGGATCCTCCTCGAGCAATGGTCCACAGAGCCATCAAATACTTTGTTGTGCTTACAACGCCAATGGAACTGTTTTTGTCACGGGTAGCTCTGACACTTTTGCAAGGGTGTGTTTAACTATGAAATTTTTACATTTGTTCATATGATTAGTCCACAGCTGCCTTTTGATTTACTTGCATCGGTTGACGTTGCCAAATGTGAAGTTGGATATTTTACCAAAGCCAAACTACTTGCAGGTCTGGAATGCTTTAAAATCTAATACTGATAACTCAGAACAACCAATACATGAGATGGATGTACTGGCTGGCCACGAGAATGACGTGAATTATGTTCAGTTCAGGTTTGTTTGTCTCAATCTCTTAAAAGTAAATATAAATATAGGTCGCATTTTTCTGATATTTCTATTTTGCAGGAGAGAAATGAAATTATGCCATTTTGCCAACATTTTGGTTTAATTTTTTATAAAATATTTCCTGCATTGTTTCTCTGAAAGTGTTGAAATTTCCAGAAATTGGCTGAAATTTGGTCAATTTTAAAATCAGTTTTCTCAAATTTTCTAATGTCCGGTGTATTACAAATCCAAAGCTCACTGCATGTGGAACTAGAACACATAAAAAGGGCACCAAACTTTACCAAATTGGTAATTTTAAGGAGAATAGTAAGCTTGGCTGCATAAGCTCACCGCTATATGTGAGAGGTTTTGATAGATGAAGCGGAGGTTCCTAATAGAGGCGCTGTGACCTATGACCTGTCACTGGGTTCTGTGGCAATGTGGCAATATTTGCTCACAGCCACTGGCTTTGGGTGGCAGTGTCTGACAGTGCACACTATATTTGCTTAAACCACATAGACCTACATTGCTCCTAAACTTCCACATAAATAATTGAATAAATAAATGTCTTACGAAGGTTCATTTGAAATTTCTTGTTTTCTTTTGTACCATCATTTCCTTTGTTTCTCTCAGATTCTTTCTGACAACAGATTTTAATGCTTTGGTGTTGATTGTTATTAGAAATTTTCTTCTCATTTTTCATATAATCTTTTCTGCTTTCCTATGCAGTGGTTGTGTCATTCCTTCAAAGTCTTCATTTTCTGACTCTGTCAAGGAGGAGACTAATGGGAAGTTCAAAAATTCCTGGTATGTATCTGAAATGATTTTTCATTGATATTTTCTGCAGTGTGCTTATGCTCTGTCTTGTGTAGTATCTGCACGACAGTTCCTTTTTTTGTTGAATGTGCTAAGACAGTCTTTGAATCCTCAGGTTTTGTCACAACAACATAGTTACCTGCTCTCGTGATGGCAGTGCCATTATATGGGTTCCGAGATCACACAAATTCCATGTGAGCTGCTTTGGATTAGTCTTTTTATGTACATTTTTGTGGAGTCTACTTTGATGTAAATGAGTACAATACAACTGATTTCTAGCTCATTTTTTTTTAAATAATTCTCTCTTCACTCTAGGGGAAAGTTGGACGTTGGACACGTGCATATCATCTAAAAGTTCCACCTCCCCCACTGCCTCCTCAGCCTCCTCGAGGAGGCCCACGTCAGAGATTTCTTCCCACCCCTCGTGGTGTTAACATGATTGTGTGGAGCCTGGATAACCGCTTCGTGCTTGCAGCTATCATGGGTACTTACCATGATTTATACATATATAACACTATTTTTATGGAAATAGGATTTTTCTTGGCATACCTTTACTAATTTTTTTTTAGAAAGCACCTAATTCCAACTACCGTGTGCTCTGGCTTGGGCTACCACATCCATCAAGTTACATACTGTCGTGTCTTTTTTTATTTGTTTAATACTAATTATATTTTATTTAAACCCCATTCAAGTACTTGGGTGTACATACTTCGGTTTTGCTCTTTAATAAGTGTAATGATTATGCAGATTGCAGAATTTGTGTTTGGAATGCTGTTGATGGTAGCTTAGTACATTCTTTAACCGGTCACACTGCATCGGTAAGTAGGGTCTGATATCATAACAAATAGAGATGTTGATGATCGTAATGGTTATAATCTCTTGATTCAGATACACCATCTAGGTTTTTTCTTAATCCAATTGTTTATCTGTACCAAGAAATAGTTTTTCAAATGGATTTGATTTTTTCAATCTATTGATCTGGTGGTACTTTTCTGTTAAATTCTTGGCAGTCTTATGTTTTGGATGTGCATCCCTTCAATCCTCGAATTGCTATGAGTGCTGGGTATGATGGGCAAACAATAGTTTGGGATGTGAGTTTCGGTTTAATCCCCTAACTTTTTCCAGTTCTCTTTTCTGTTGCATTGTTCTCCTAATGCTCATTGTTTCATAAGTTGTTTCTTTTTGTGTTTCTAGATATGGGAGGGCGTGCCTATTAAGATATACGAACTTGGACATGTAAAATTGGTTGATGGGAAGTTTTCGGCGTAAGTGAGCTGTACAATAGCTAATTATGTTTAATCTTATTTTCTCATTTTATAGTTAAACTGAAAATTTCAACCATAATACTCTTTGTGGAGGTTTACTTATGTAAGGAGAGACAGAAGCTAGTTGCCTTGATACTACCTCACAGCTCTTCAATATCTCACCCTTCTCTTCTTCCCATTTTCAGAAAGATGAATTTATGTTTACTACTATCATTTTTGTTTCATGTATATTGATTTAATTAATCACTAAAATGCTTGACCTTTTACTGCTAATATTTGAGACATTTTCTCTTTGTTACATAGGGATGGTACATCAATAGTACTTTCAGATGACGTTGGCCAAATATATTTAATAAACACAGGTGAAGGCGAGTCTCAAAAAGATGCTGAATATGATCAGGTATTGTAAGAATTTGTTTTGTAGGTTTGTCCTTTCCCCTATTTGATTCCAATTTGAAGTTGTGAAACTCCTCGATGATGGCTGTTTGTGTGATTCTTCTACAGTTCTTCCTTGGGGATTATCGCCCCCTTGCACGGGATGAGTTTGGTTACCTTATTGATCAGGTTAAATCTTCTCACCACCCGCTTGTCACTACTAAATTGTTCTGTAGCAAATTTTATTCCATGTCTGCAGTTAGCATCAACTTGCACGTTAAGAAATTGAATTGATATCATATAACTTTTAATTTTGGAACATATTATCCATGTTGCAGGAGACACAACTTTCCACTTACCGAAGGAATCTTCAAGATCCTCTATGTGATTCAAGTTTGTTTCTGGCTCCTACTGGATGGGATTCTTAATTTATTATTAGTATTCACAATATTTTCTCATAATCATATATTGATTGGAAACAATAGGTATGATACCATACCCGGAACCTTATCAGAGTACATACCAGCAACGACGACTTGGTGCTCTGGGCATGGAATGGCGTCCATCATCCATGAAATTTTCTGTTGGTGTGGATATCAATACAGGCCAGGATTATATGATGCCACCTTTGCCAGATCTGGAAAGAATGATTGAACCACTACCAGATTTGATTGATGCCATGTTGTGGGAACCAGAAAATGAGGTTGTAAGTGAAGATACTGATTCGGAGTATAATGTTACTGATGAAAATTCCAGTGAAGGGGAGAAAGGAAATATTAGCACCAGTTCTTCTAGTGATCCAGACTGCAGCGAAGAAGACGGTGAAGCTGGATGCAGTCATAAGGACAGCCTTCGTCGATCAAGGAGACAAAGACCAAAGGTAAAAATTATCTCCTTATCTATAGATTCTGTACTAGTTTTTGTTTCTGTACAACCTCCTTCGATTGAATTTTAATGATCTTTAGGTTGAGTCTTCCGAGAGGCGTGTCAAGAAAAGGAGAGTGGGTGAGCATGATCGCGTTATATCTGGGAATAACAGAACTAAAATTCCAAAAGGTGGCCGGAAAGTTTCGAAGTGGAAGTCTTCTACAGCAAAGACATTGAGACCCCAGCGACTCGCAGCACGCAATGCTCGAACTGTGTTTTCTCAGAACCCTGAAACATCTACGGAAGGAGAAGAAGATGCCTGGGAAGATGATTCATCGAATAGTGAGTCACTTCAGCAAGAATTCCACACTCAAAGCAGTGATGGGGACTTCCAGATAATGCAGCAAAAACATGCTAAAGAAGAACCACCTCTACATGAATTTGGCGATATAGCCCAGCCTCTTGTAGTTTCTTCGTCTCAGTCAAACGTCAGAAGGATGCCGAAATTGGTTTTTAAGATTAAGAAGCAAGAGGCTCCAAAGGATGTAAAACTCAAAGACAACAATCAGGCTGATTTTGTGTCTCCATCTTCTAGATGTCAAGATGCCACTCCAGATAACCGGATTATTAACAGCTCTGTGGATCCAGATTCCTCTTCGGTCAATGTGCTTGATCTGAAGTTTTCAAGAAATCTCTTGGACAATGATTTGACAGATACTGGGCAAACTGTAAAGACTGGGAATTCTCTGGAAGCATCCGCAAGTTACCAGGATAGCAGAGTCAGATTGAGCGAGGTCAAGGTGCGCACACCAAAGCATACAAAATCAGTAGACCCCATACCAATAGATGTAGCCAATGGGTCGCTTGCTAGTTTTAATGCACATATAGAAGAGATGAATAATGTCCATCGGTATGTTAATCCTGAGAGTGATTGTGAACAGTTTTGTAATCATTCAAAAATTAAGGGAAAGGAAAATTATGGAGGTGTCTTGCCTTGCAGGGATGAGGAACATACTGGAACACGTGCATTTGAGGATCTGGATGGTCTCAGAAGTAGAGGGCTTTCTCATACTGATGAGGACGTTGTATCTTCATCATTTGATTCCTCAGCTTTGGGCAAGCACAAACAAAAGGGAATTGAGGGCTCTCTGGAGATAGAGGAGTTTACTAGGAGAAAGCACTCTGGTGAATCAAGGGATAATGATTCTCTTAAATTTCCTGCAGAAAACTTAACAAGTTCTAGAGATTTAATCCCCGACGATTCTTCGAGCATGGATCCAAATTCAGATTTGGGGGTACTGAAAGTGGGTGAAGGTGCTGGCAGATCAACTTCTTTGAAGTTTGTTTGCAAGCCCAGGATTAATTCAGAAGGTTCTGGTGGTAATGTGGAAGAATATGCAACAAATATCAACGACCATCATGATTCAGGAATGGATCTCCCCGCAGCTGCAACCAATGCAATACGTGGAACAAGAACCTTAAAGATCAAAGAAACTTCACGGAAGGTGGACACTATGAGCCATAGCCCTAAGTTGAGGTGGGGCCATCAAACAGTGGGGACATCAAAAGATGCAGAAGACTCCTCTGCCAAATTGTGCGACCAGATTCATCAAAGATCAAGGTCTACGAGAAGTCGTCAAGGTTTGTGTACCGATTATGGCCAAAGTTCTTCAACACGAAGCATGTTAGTTAACCCCGCTGGAAAGTTACCATGGCTGATGTTGTCGAAACATGAGGATGGTTACCGTTACATTCCTCAGCTCGGTGATGAAGTTGTATACCTGAGACAGGTAATTTCTTATATCTTTGATTTATGGTTTCTGGTCCTTTGGTTCTGATTTATGCTTGAGAATTTACTGTTTGATCATTAATATGTGGGCTTGTGATTATTAGGGTCATCAAGAGTATCTAAAACTAGTCAAGAATTCAGAAGAGGGTCCTTGGGAATCAATTAAGGAAAACATCAAAGTTGCGGAAGTTTGCAAGGTTGAAAGCCTCGAATATGCTTCACTGCCTGGTTCTGGGGAGAGTTGCTGTAAAATCAAACTTAAATTTATAGACCCTTCTTCTGCTATCTTTGGTAAAGCATTGAAGTTGACTTTGCCTGAAATTGATTTTAATGATTTCATTGTTGAGAAAACGTGGTATGATGCTTCTATTGGAAGAAACTGGACCACTAGGGAGGAATGCGCGGTTTGGTGGAGGGATTCAATTTCAGATGGAGGTGGGACTTGGTGGGTAGGTCAAATTATTCGTTGTCAGCCCAAGTCACATGAGTTTCCCGACAGCCCTTGGTTAAGATATGAGGTTCGGTACGAGAATGATGATGAAACCCATTTGCATTGTCCTTGGGAATTGCGAGAACCGTCCATAGTAGATGATCCATCCTCGTGCGATCAGCCCCATATTGATTCTGAAAGCAAAGAGAAGCTGCTGCGTAATTTTTATAAATTACAACAGAAGGTTTGTGCAAATATTTTAGTATACCTGTCTTGTTATTTTGTGGGAATTGGAATTTAAAGCTCCAATTATCATTAGGAAAGACATAAGCATTCTGAAACTGTTTTCTTCATCAAGGATATTAATTAAATGTGCCGTGTATGATGCAGGACTTTCAAACAATCCAACAATTGAATCAAGCTGTTCAGAAGGCGGATTTCTGCAACAGGTAAGAAATACTATTATCTGGTTTAACCATATTCCTGTGCGAGACCATTTATAGGAACTTTCCTATCCATTTGAGTTCTGATAAGTTTCCTCGAAAGTAGAAAGAATGCGCGGAAAGTCGCAACATAGTTACCTGCTTATCATCGATCTTGGCAAAAACTAAGACTTGAGAAAATAACGATGTCTTTGGTTTGTAAATATTTTGCAGCTTTCCGGTGCAATTGTACCCCGAATTAATCCAGTCGAGGTTAGAGAACGACTATTATAGAAGCTTGGAAGCTGTGAAGCATGATATAACGGTTATGCTGACAAATGCCCAGTATTACTTCAAGAGAAATCAATTGCAAGCGCGGATTAGGCACATCTCAAAGAGGTTTAAGAAGAAACTGTCAAAGTTGTAGAGGTTTTATGTCAGTTGTTTGGCAAAAGAAAGGATTTTACTATTACAACTTTAGAACCACAGAAGAAAAAATAGGAGAATTTTGCTATATTCTTCTCTCAAACAATCCCCCATTTTATATCATTTTTTCTTTGCAATTTATAAATCTAAATTCTTAGTATTTTTTATAGTATTTCGAAAAGCGGATAAAGTACTCTCGTTAGATGTTTTGTTTCTTCACGTTTTTGACATAATGTTTTATAATGTTGCACGACAATTGTGCAAAAAATATAAGATAACAGAGAGTTCATAAAGAATCTCATTTTTAAGAGAGTTTAGACTCTAGTGTTGTCGATTTGTTTAATTGATATGAATTAAACGACCTCCGATTAGATTATTTTTCATAGATAATATTTAAATATAAATAAACCATAATGTACAAAGTATCCGCGTCTAAAACTAAAATTTCCGCGAAAACATTACACTCCCACTATTGCCCTTATAGGTGGCCCTGTTTCTTATCCCGTTCCAATTCCCACCGAACAAAACCCTAAACCCTTCTCTGAAACTCTGCGAGTGTTTGGGGTTGGCAATTGGCATCAATGGCGGGAGGCAAAGTGAAGAAAGAGAAGGCGAGGCCAGCGGGGCACACGCCCTACCAAGGAGGCATATCATTCCACAAGTCCAAGGGACAGCACATCCTCAAGAACCCCTTGCTCGTCGACTCCATCGTCCAGAAGTCTGGCATCAAATCCACCGATGTCATCCTCGAGATCGGTCCCGGTACTGGTAATCTCACAAAGAAGCTTCTAGAAGCTGGTAAGAGGGTCATCGCCGTCGAGATTGACGCCCGCATGGTCCTCGAGCTGCAGCGCCGCTTCCAGGGCACCCCTCACTCCAACCGCTTGCAGGTACCGCTTCTTTTTTTCTTTTTTTCCCGAAAGAAGTTTCATTTACCGAGCATTTTTGTTTCTAATTTGAAAATCCAATATTGGGTAGTTGCAATTAGTGTTTGAATGAATATGAATCGATAAAGTTTTAAAATTCTGTTGTGGTTGATGTGTTGGTTGTGATGTGTTTTTGGGGATTTGCATCAATTTCTGTTCTCAAATGATAATTTAGAAAGAGGGTTTAATTGTATTTGCCAAGAAGAATATCTCAAATTCTGTTGTGCTTAATTTAAGAAATTATGTTGTATGGTGATACGGTAAAATGTTGATGTATTTTAGGGATTTCGAATCGAATAAAAATAGGGGTCTGTTTGCTGTTGTGCACACAGGTGATTCAAGGAGATGTGCTGAAGACTGAGCTTCCCTATTTTGATATATGTGTAGCAAACATCCCTTATCAAATTTCATCTCCCTTGACCTTCAAGCTATTGAATCACCAACCGGCATTCCGATGTGCCATTATAATGTTTCAGAGGGAATTTGCAATGAGACTGGTTGCCCAACCCGGTGACAAGCTCTACTGTCGTCTTACCGTCAACACCCAACTATTGTCACGGGTCTCCCACCTCCTCAAAGTTGGAAGGAACAATTTTCGCCCTCCGCCTAAGGTGGATTCTTCTGTGGTGCGAATTGAGCCCAGGAAACCGGCTTTACTAGTGAACCAAAAGGAGTGGGATGGGTTTTTGCGGATCTGTTTCAATAGGAAGAACAAAACCCTTGGCTCAATTTTTAGGCAGAAAAGTGTCATCAATTTGCTCGAGAAGAACTACAAGACCCTGCAGGCGCTTAATCCTGCAACAGCCCAGGAAGAGGATACTAATGATGTAATGGAGTTTATGGATGAGGACATGGAGATGGATGATGATGGAGTCGATGATGGAACGGAGATGGAGGTGGAGGATGGTAATGCGGAAGGGGAGGTGGCCGAATTCAAGAAAAAGGTTCTGGACGTGTTGAAGAAGTCTGGTTTTGAAGGCGAAAGGTCCTCCAAGCTCAAATTACAGCAATTTTTAGACCTACTTTCCCAGTTCAACAAGGATGGTATACACTTCTCCTGATCTTAGGATTCAAGGATATATTTCTTGCAAGATTATTATACATTTTACCCATCCCAGTTTTGTTAGGTTGCGTCAAGTCTCCCTCGTGTCAGTTGGTTTAGTTTGAGATTATGTGTCGGATGCTTTTGAAATTTTCCTTTCCAATGTATGTGGATAATGAATCTCAATTGAGACAATGCTGTAATGAGATTTCACGGTTTTTAATCGATTTTACGAAATAATACAGAATCCATCACAAAACTTATCTTCGTGCGTCTACTATCCCTCTAACATTTCTCTTTTAATGAGATTTCAAGTTCCTTATCAGAATTTCCAACCAAAAAAATACGATCCCTCTAACATTTCTCTTTTAATTTTTGTCTACTATCGATGTGTCTCACTATTTCAAGCAATTGTGTCATGTTGAACGGTTTGCTCAAATGGTCGAACATGCCTGCCTCCATCCTCCGGCTTCTTTCTTCGTACGGTGAATGACCCGTTAATGCAATGATTCGAATGTGAAGATTATAAGGTTCCTCCTCTTATGCAACGAAAAAAAGTAGCTGCGTCGACTAAGTTGATAGAGAATCCTATACCATACTACACAATGCATGTCAAAACATAAGCACTTGAATGCTACAAAGGTAGCTATTGCTAAATCTAGTTCAAAACGGTCTATCTAAGACAGCAAAAGGTGCACCTCAATCACAAAGTGTTTTGAGGTTTAAACCCAAAAATACAGAGGTAATCAAGTAAACTTTGTCTTCTTTGACTTTGGAGGAGGCTTCTCAAGGATTTCACCATCGTCTTCCGAAGAGTTTTCAACAAGTTCATCAGGGACGTCATTAGGAACATTGTGTCTGGTGATGAAGTCCTTCAATATCCTCATGCTTTCTTCTTTCACAGAAACAAGTTGCTCAGAAAGGATGCCCTTGTGCTCCTTGACAGAATATGTTTCTGAACCGAGCTGAAAGTCCACCTTAATACTAGGCCTACAAGGGACTGCTTCTTGAATTTGAGCGTCCATCATACTGCAGAATGATTGATCCCAACAAGGAAATAGTTAGCGTTAAAGTTATAACCAATGACAGTAGAAAGGCATTGACTGAACAATTTCTCTCACTGTCCTGTATCAGAAGTTTCTCTACAGATGGTTAATTACTTCACGAAAGATGATGGTTGTGTTCTGAAAAAGACACGAAACATGCACGAGAAAAAAGGTTCTGAAAACCTTGTTGACAAACCAGATGACAAGAGGTTCACTTATGGTTCTTACTACGCTTCAACTAGTAGCTGTAAACTGTTACAATTGCAGGCATCTTGCGCTACATGAATGAAGACAGATAGCAATACGACTATACGAGGATAAATTCAAACAGCAACAGTGGAATGATTCTGCCTTGCACAATTACAACTTGATAGTGATGCTTTGCTTGCGGTATTGTGGTGGAGTTCCAAAGGGAAAACTAAACAAACTATAAGATTAACATACTGATTACGGACTAATCGAACGCTTCCCCAAATCTTCCATTGTTCTAGACCATATCCATATCCCCAACCAATTTCCCTACTGAAAAACGTAAAATCACATTCGAATTCTTGCCCTTTTCTCAGAGCTCACAAGTTAAAAACCAAGCTAGCACTAGAAGTGAAGACGTTACAGGAAAAATTTCACAACAATTGACTGCTCTGCTCTAACGAAATTCATAAGACAGTATAACTCCATGGATTTGGAAAATTTGACATTTGCAGACGAATTTCAGATCCGCGGCTATTGGGTTTTGCGCGGGTATTCCACTGAATGCAATATGAGCTCATATAAATATACATGCACAAATAATATGGCAGAGAGAGACTTTGTAATTTGAGATTCCAAACTCGTTACCTGAAAATAGATAGACGGCGACCGGAAGTCAAGTGTGAAGCTTTTGGAAGGTATGCTGCTAATCTCTCCCACTGCGAGCCCTAATTGTCAAATTCCGCCACTGACTCGACTGCCACAAATTCCCTTTAACTGTTTCAAAAATATTAGTATTTTATTTTACGTAAATACCCTTACTACCCATGAAGACGTAAAAATACCGCTAACGCACAAGAGATTTTTCAGTGTGATTGACACACGAGTTGGTGCATCATTCGTGTTTCCGTCACAATAAAAAAAATTTCCTAACGAACAATCCTTTCGATTTCCTTGAAAGAATGCTATGCCACAAGAAAGAGGAACCCGGAAGCCAACAGAATATTGACTACTCAATGTTTAACTCTTATGGAAGACAACCTTCGATGATAGCAGAACTCCAAATTTTGGCTTATTTCTAGCACAAGAAGAAGAGGAAGAGGATGATAGCAGAAGAAAAGGGAAAATTTGTCTATAAAAACCAAACTTTATATTAACCAAATGCTTCATCATACATAGTTATTTGGTTTTCCATTCCAACATATTGTTTGCATCACATCGGACGCTCACACTTAAAAACGGCGAGCTCATATACCATCGTACTCCTCTCTATTGTCTCTAACATTTTTCTTTTAATTTGTTTCTATCAATGCGTCTCGTTTTTTCAAGCAGTTGTTCCCTTTGAAACGGTTTGCTCAAATGATCGTCCATGCCAGCTTCCATCCTCCGGCTTCTTTCCTCTCCCGATGCGTGACCAGTCAATGCAATGATGGGAATGTGAAGATTATAAGGCTTCTCTTCTCTCCTTATTTGCCTTGTTGCTTCGAACCCATCCATTTCCGGCATCTGCAGTCTCATCACCAACCAAAAAGCACATCAACTTCATGAGTTTTGGTCCAGAACAAAAGGCAATAGGGAATTAAATTAAACGAATCGGAAACTATTTCAGCACACATTTTTCCTGCTTATGCACTCTTATACTTGTACCCTTTACTCTCTTTCGATTTATTCAACACAATTAATGTCGGAAAAAATAAGAGTAAAAGAGAACGGAGTCTTTTTAACCTCGACTAGCGAGGTGCATAGCAGTAATTAAAGCATTAATTATTAAACGATCGGATTATTAAATATCTAATTACTGATCAACCATGAGAAGTGAAATAGTTACCTCACAATCCATTAGTATATAATCGAATCCGTGTTTCCCTTGATTCGCTAGAGCACCACGAACGAGATCAAGAGCTTCTCTTCCATTTCCACAAAGCTTCACAGTTGCACCCAGCCTTGTCAAATTAATTTGAGCTAGCTTGCGGTTCAATTCTATGTCATCAGCAACCAAAAATTTCTTTCCAATCAAGGGCCTGTTCGGATCGCTGACATGTTCTTGTGTTTGATCTCTAGGAGGAACTAGAATCTGTGAGTTTCTTGATGTGGAGGAGCCAACATGAGACAGATATTGGTGAGTCAGCGTTGGTGAAAATATTTTCTTGCCAGGTGTCTCATTACCTGAACTACCACCAATATTATTATGGTCTTGCGATACTTCAATTTCATCATCAGTTGAATGATCGAACTGATAATTATATGACCGATGTTGATGTGATATTGAGGAACTAGCAGGAGCTCTAGACGCTTTTCCAACCTGGTGTGGAAGCTGCTGAATTGTGGTCCTTCTCTTAGGTAATGCACCCCCAAACTCCGGAAGAAGTCTCACCACTTCATATAGGCGGCTACCATGAAGCGCCTTGTGTTTGATTACATCCTCTGGATCAAACATATTACGATCATTCAAATTGATGCTATGACTTGCTAACCATACAACCCTGCACCAATTACAATTCCTAGTACTATTCTGGTGATGATCCGTTTTGAATTCAGTCACAATCTTACATAGTTCTGAAAAGGGTCCAGCTGTGGCATCAACCACTACTAACACAAACCCCGTTGCACCTCGAAGGCTCGTCTTTTTAAAGAGAGAAAGAGGGAGCATGTTGTTGCTGCTGCTGTTGTTTTCAGTTCCACTCCCGTCCATTGCGCTGATCAAAGGCACCTCGTTTACTCTGTTGCTAGAGTTGCATGACGTGGATTTGCTCAAGCAGTCCTGCAAACCCACCTCAGATATTCTTGAAGAGCTATGATGACGAGAATGGTAACCCCCCTTGTGTTTAGTTGCTTTCTCTAGAGTTTGAGAAAGTTGTTCCCATTGTTCTGCCACAAATACTTTTATCCCAAGGTTTTCCATGAATTTTTGGGAAATTCTGCGACGTTCTTCATTCTTAATCAACAAGACGACAGATGATCCTGATCCATCAACCTTAGGAGTACTACATGGGGTTCGAATGTTCAACCTGGGGCTTGGCGTGTGAATGCTCAATCCGGGAGTACTCGGAGTGTGAGTGACTAGTATCCCCAAATCACCTGGGCCAAATCCCATTTCAATGTCCACTTCTTTCGTGCTATCCTTCGAGACATTCGCACGTAAAGTTAATAGAACACTAAACCTAAAACATGTGCCTCTTTCGCCCATCTCCTTGTCCACAATTCCTATTTCTCCATGCATCAAACGTACCTGCAGCATTTCAAAAATTATCAACATGCATAAACTAAAATGGCATGTTCCCGAGAAATCATAATTCTAATGCGCAAGTAATATAATAACATAAATATACTTCAAAAACTAGATAAGTACATTATTTATTACTCAGCAATCTCCACCATGTACGACATCAACCAAAGAAACCCAGTGCAGAAGCTATATTTAGTCATTTAAGATCCAGCACAAAACAAACTAAATTGCAGTCGAAGTTTCCACAAACCAAAGTAATATGCAGCCAAAAAAAAAAAAAGTCGAAATTTCTTTTGTTGCAAATAATACATACAAGCCTCGACTTCAACTCAACCATCCTAGTCTTACCCATGATTCTGCCAAACAAAGATATTAGTGCGTGGGAAAATATAAACATAAAATTGATGCAATTTTGATTGCTTACCAGAGATTGAACAATGCCAAGTCCTAAGCCAGTGCCTCCTTCTCCAAGAGCCGTTTCTTTAACTTGGACATAGTTTTCAAACACTGATTTTTGCTTTTCCTTTGGAATTCCCTTCCCTGTATCATCCACCTCGAAAACAAATTCCAAGGCATTTGGGTCATGCTTCATTGTTCCCATGTCTGCTTGTGCTTTGTTGTTGTGGTTAAACAAGTACAACAATTGTCTTGCAACACCATTGCCCTTGCCAGAAGCAGCTATTGAGTTCTTAAAGCTGGGTTTTTCGACCCAAGCACGGACTGTGACATGTCCCTCCGAGGTAAATTTGACGGCATTGCTTACTAAGTTACATAATATCTGCTTAAGTCTTCCCCTGTCGCCTACCGCACACGGAAACTTAATTAGAGAGCCATCGTGAGGATCCAACACCACATCTATGCCTTTTTTCAAACCCACAGGATGATACAAGTCAACTACATCTTCAACAAGTTGCGCCACATCGAATTCCTCTTCTTCAAGTTGGATTTTCCCAGCTTCAATCTTACTCGTATCAAGAATAGAGTTCAATATACCAAAGAGATCTCTTGCACAAGTTTCCATCTGCCTTAAATTTGTCTCTAACTCGGAACCTGGGGAAACTTCTTCTTTAGATATGTCAATCAAACCTGTGATTCCGGCTAGAGCAGCACGAATGTCATGGCTTGCAGTAGCAAATGCAAGGCTCTTATTCATGCTCTTTCTCTCTGCTTGTTGGGTGGCCTCCATTTGCTTGATCAATGTATTACACAAATGCATCTCTCGTCTTCCCGAACTATGCATTACGAAAATATAACTGAAAACGAAGAAGCCCATAATACCAATCATTACAATGAGGAGGATGAATGCCACCTTGCAGTCCTTGAGAACAAGACTGATCAACCTAATTTGAGGGGAAGTCGGTAGAACATTATAAGCCTGAAACTCAATGAAAGGTTTACAGGTTTTAAATCATGTAGACATTTAATAAATCCATTAATGAATAATTGAGTTTTGAAAGTTAGTTTAATTAAGCTCACCTGTGCATTATGCTCGATATGCTTGATGATGCCGACCAATAAGCAAGCAAGCACCAGCACGCAAGTTGCCTGCATTGAGTTTTACTAGTTAAAATAACGTATACTTGCAATGAAGTGATAACAGTGAAATTAAGCTCGAAATTAATGTAGAATAATGAGAAGAAAGAATTACCTGCAAGACAAAGAAAACATGCCTCACAAGCACTTTCAATGAGTGGAGTTTCATCGGTTCTTCTTGGTCCTTAAGTACAAAGAACTGTATCATCCAAGTTGCCATAAAAAAAGTCAAAAACTAGATTTTGACATACTTCACCAATATTTAAAGGGAATTTAGTGATATGCTTTTGACTTATATATACCTGAGAGACCTTATGTTTGAATATCGAGAATTTTGAGTTCAATAAACAAACAATGGAAGTATATTGTTGTATAAAAAAAGGAGTCCCGTGAATTAGTTTAATGTAACATAAAACAAATAATGTACGTTAGAACTCTTTAAAAAAAATTAGTGAATGTAAAACTAACCATACTACCATAGGTTAGTTTTTTTAACAAACCTCACAATGTAGAAGAGAGTGAGCAAAAACGGACTCCTCTTAAAAGACATAACAAAATTAGAGAATTCTTGAAAAAAAAATACACAAAATTAGAGAATAAAAGCTCATTTATTTATTAATGTTTTGTTATGCTATTAAATATAATCAAAAGTTTAAATCACATATCACTCATTAACAACTAGATATTATTTTACATTATATTTTGAATAACAACTGCGACACGCGAAATGCAGATTTTATGCATACATGTGGCAGACGTTCCATACATTCATTTGGCACGAAAGTTCAAAGTGCAAAGAAATGAGAATTAGATTAACCAGTTACAATACATGAAAATAAATTAAAAATTTAGTACGAACATACATAAATAACAATAAAAAATGAAAAAAACATGCAACTTTAATGTAAGAGGATTAACAAATTAATAACAACAACAAAATTGATGATGATTTTCTAGGTTTTGACCATTGAGTACAATAAATTGCCATATCATTGTTTGAGTTTCTTTGGTCTGTCGGTGAGATTCTGCAAGACCTACGCATCTCAAATCTAACTGACGAAACATCTTTTTTTGTTAGTTTTTCTTTCATTCCTTATTTTGCTTGAACTAGAGGAAACGTGATCAATACTGAAATCTAAAAGATAACATACCTCATATATAGATCATGATCATATGCATTATCTAGTGCATTCATTGGGACATAATGCTACACCCATAAATTCTTTGAAATCAAACAGAAGTTCGTCTAAAAATTTGAAAAAACCACAAACAAACAAACAATCCATCAAAAGGGGATGCTTTATTCATAAAATCAATGAATGAATTTTGTAAAATTAGAGAAAAGCTGTGTGTGTGTGTGTGTGTGTGTGTGAGAAAGAGAGAGAGAGAGAGAGAGAGAGAGAGAGAGAGAGAGTTTATATGATATGCAGAAAAGCAAGAAAGACGAAATTAATGTGTGAGAGAGACCTGATGAAGTAGAAGAATACATATATGTGAGCCGCAGAAGGATGATGGAAGACAATATGCAGTCACTCAGTTTTGTTCATCTTCTTCTTGGAGTTAGGGCAAAACAATATTATCTTCTGATATGATGATATCTGAGTACTACTCCTGCTTCTTTGATAAAGATTTTTGTATAATTCAGTATCTTGAAGTAGATTTTGGGTATTAAATACTCAAGGGCATCATTCTCGCACTTCCTTTTTTAGCTTCTTGCATTCACCACGCCCAAAAATTCCCATCTAGGGTTCTTGCAGAATTGGGGTTTCATATATATGGTACCTTTTTTTCACTTACAACTATCTTATGTCGCGTGGTTTTGGATGCAGGTAGCACACAGAAATATGAGACTAGCAGTAAATCAATAAAACAGAAATTAAACACTTATTAAAAAGATATGATCTCTGTCGATCGACATATGGCATTAGGGCAGTGGGGACTCATGTTTTGGAACAGCACGTAGGTTCCATGCAGACCATGTATAAAGCAGCTTAATTCTGTTGCTAGCAAGGTATTAATAAAAAGACCAAAAGAAGAACTTGTTGATTAACTGAAAAACCAGCAAATAGTTTAATGTGTGCCAGAATATAGTTTAATTCCGCTGCAGTATTGGCTTAAAGTGAGCCAAAAAATCCTCATGACATAATCCTCATTAATTTGTTCTGTGATAAAAGGTTTAAGGCAGGAATTCTTTTCATATGTTTCCTATTATATAAAATATATTTCCTATTTTCTTTTAAAAAATTATATGTCCTATTAATTATATACTATATATTTCCTAGTTCTAACAACCAATACAAAATATATTAGGGGAATTTGCACAAACATTACCTAATTATTATGAGTTTGTGCTTTTGCCACCTAAACTAAAAGGTTTGTTCAATCACCGTCTAGACTTGGACTTTGGTGCCAACAAAACCTTCTTCAAATAGGTGGGATTCAGTTTCAATCTTTTAAATTACCCCTCTTCCTCCCCAACTCCATTTTTCTCTCCTTTCCTCACTCATTCTCTCTGTCTCGGCCTTCTATAGTATATTTCCTTCCCTTCCCTTCTTTCAATTGTTTAAATAAATTTAAAGATTTTAATTAATGTTTTTTTAGATAGAAGTAGACAAAACCGCTCTTAAACTTTATGCATAGTTGGCATAACATAACAGAGGTGACAATTTAGCACCGTAATGAATTGAACAAAAAAAATTTGATAAATGAGCACGCCCTTAAAAATTCATATGGTAGTTATGCAAATTGTCCTGTATATTATATGATATGTTTATAAGAATAAAGAGTCATAAAAAAATTAGCCTGGGAACAAAAGTTAACATATCGATTCTCCCTTTGTATACCACATAGTTGTCTCTCATCAGTAACAAATGCGTTTTCTAGTTTGATGCTTCTTGTTCCTTTGAATGGAGGAGAAGACTTCGGACTTTGACAATTTTGTTACCCCAAATCTTATTTTCTTGTTGGCATGAGCTCAAATTTGGCCGGAGACTTGTATCTAAATTTTAAGTCTCCAGTGCATTGGAGGGATTTTGACTCATATTTAGACTTAAATATACCATTTGATTCCAAAATTTTCGGTGCATTGGAGATGAACTTGTATTTATCTTTAACAAATTAATTGCGGTGGGTTGTTCAAACTTGGAACCTCCTCCAACACTGGGAAACAATAATGGAGAAATAATTGACCGGGAACGAGTAGCATAAAATCAAGTGATACGTACAGCTGAAGTACATAAAATCTGAACCAGTTACAACACCAAATAGGCAAATGATAAAGATGTGCACGAACTATGATAATATACAACAGAAATTGTGGCTTGTCAATGCCCAACAAATTGTTGATGCATGCTAAAACTGGAGCAGGTATGAAGGAAATGGATTCAGTTGGAAACCATGATGCCTCCTTCGTCATTTTGCCATCCTTAAGGCCAAGTATAATGGATCTTCGTAAAGTAACCCAAGATTCACTGTTAACCATTTTCAATAGGATCTCTTTTCTTTACCCTTTTCTTCATCATCTCAGCCCACCTTGCAAAGACATTGGAGACTTCCAATTTACCAGAAAACTTCATCTTCTGCGCCAACTCCTCAAGAATATCAGGTTTTCCAGCTCTGGAGAAATCGGCTGCAAACTTATTTAAATCAAGCTGAGGAGGTTTCATTCCTTTCTCGACCATTTCCTCTAGATATTTACAGGCATCTCCTGATCTTCCCTGACTTATAAGACCTCCAATGAGAACAGTATATGAGCTGTCATCAGGGCAAAACCCCTTCTGAATCATCTCATCCCATACTGCACAACCCATATCATAATTTCTCGTCTGAAAATAAGACTTCATGATCATGTTAAAAGTGTGTATTGATGGCTCAACACCATTTTGAATCATCTTCTTGTATATCCGCACTGCATCATCTGGCATTCGCTGCTGCCTCGTCATCACTTTAATCAAGGCATTGTATGTCTGCCCATCAGGAGTGCAACCGGTTTCCTTCATCTCTTTCAACAATTCATAAACTGTTTCCATCTTCTTCTGATTTCCAAACCCTGTGATTAAGCACGTGTAAACCACAACATCTGGCTGGCACCCAGATTCTCGCATTTCATAAAAAGAGTCAACCGCTTCTTTCATCTTTTTTTGCTTGCAGAAATCTTGAATCAGAATACTATAGCTTCTAACGTTGGGAGATGGGCCCTTGGCTTTCATTACCTCAAACAACTTGATAGCATCAGACCTCTTGTGACCCCTCAACAACCCTCCGAGCATTGTATTATACGCAACAATATCAGGCTTAAATCCCTTGTCAACCATCTCATTCCACACCCTCCCTGCTTCCATTAAATTCTTTGAGCTACACCACCCGTTTAGCAGTACAGTATAAGTTTGTAAATTTGGTGTAAACCTCCCCTTCAACTTTTCGAAAAGCAATTGCATTTCTTTTCCTAGCTTTGCCCTTCCAAGAGTATCAAGCAAGCAATTAATAGTATCAATGCCAACCTTGAACTTGTAGTACTTCATCAATTCAAAAATGCCAACAGCTTTCTTCCTCTCCTTGGCAGCAGCAAAAGCTTTAAAAGCAATCACAAATGTTTCCATTGTCAAAAGCTCTTTCACTCCCATTTCTTCGAGCAGCGACACCATGGTCTCAAACTGCCTGGTCTTTCCTAAAATGCTCATCATCGAATTGTAAGTCCTAGAATCCTGCGAAAACCCTGGCTTCTGCCCCGCCCAACAGAAAAACCGAAAGGCGGGTTTTCTAGCATGCTGGAAGCGTTTCAACACCGCCACAACCAAATCATGGGACAACTGAATCCCACATTCATCAAGAACTGCTTCCATGTTTCGATCTAAGGCAAACAATTCGTCGATCACCTTGCATACCCTGTCGACCTCTTCCGGGTCTGCACTAGAACTAACATGAACACTCCCCCTCCTATCCTCGTCCTCACTATCAGTTTCAGCACCCGAATCCGAACCACCAGCGGTGGCACTAGAAAACCCCCTAAGCGTAGGACCACATTCAATGTCAACCACTGAAGTTGTAAAATTGGGGATTGTAGTGGGTGTAGTTAGCAATTTTTCTTGTAGAATAAAGAGTGAAGTGGGGTGTGGCAAAAGAAATGGAATTTGACAATGAGAATGATAGAGATAACAATGAGGAGAAGAATGAAGCAAACCAGACAGGGGCAGAGAGCAACCACCAGGAAGGCAGACTTGCTCTCGGCGGCAGTGCCGTCTTTCTCGTCCCTGATAGTAAGAGCATAGCTCGGCGGTGAAGCGGCGGCGTAGGTGGACATCTGAGAGTGGTGTTCTTGGGTGCGGTTGAGAGTAGAGTAGGTGGCTTTGGGCGGATGAGGGGGATCTTCTAAGAAAGAGGGTCATTGGGCAGCCATGAACGGACCTTCTAGTAGTTTCTGGTCGATCGAGATTTCAGCAGTCGAGAATCGAGATTCAAAGATGTGTGAAGAAAGAGGAAGGAGATGCAGGGTTTGTAGTTGCAGCAGGCCAGTAGCAAACGGCTGAACCTAACAGAGCGCAGCGAGCAACCGCTGGTTGGTATATTGGGCCTGGCCCAATTTTACATTTCGTTATTGTTAACCTTTACTCCAACTTACAATTCGCAACTGTGCGAATATTATTTGCACTAAGAGGGTGAAGGAGTAGCTTACAACGGGTTATCAATAATGTGATTTAACTTTTGATCGTTGAATAAGTGAAAAGTCAAGCATTCATAATTATTGATATACTTTGACTTTATAGCAATTAGATTAGACAACATACTTGTAATTGATCATTCGATCAATTTCATGTGCCTCTCTTCATTATTTGTTGATTGTGTTTGGAGATGAGAATGTGATTTTGTTTAAAATTACTACATTTTGGAGGGGATTTCATGTGCCCCTCTTCATTAAATTCGTTGTTTTCCATGTGTGTGAGTTTCTATGACTGTTTTAGAAGTAGATTTACCATGCTTTGAAAAATGTAAGTCAAGCTAGAGTTATTCTATCTTATATGACTCGATTAGAAAATTTATTGTATGTAATTGTGTCTTATTGGAGTTCTGCATTTGTTTTTTTATTGCCAGCCAATGGATGCTCAAGTTGATTTGGTTTATGCTTTATGTGGAACTGAATTTGAGTCTGCTGAACTGCAGTGACAAAGGCGACTAATGGGATGGATACCGTTTTATCTGTGATGCCTCAGCAAGGTTTAGCTTGCGTGAAGCTGAGAAGTTGCACTTCCTCAGGGAGTAAGTTTCTTGTACTTAATCCTACTGGTGTTTTTAGGGCCATCCTACTGTACGCCTAACTATTTCGCAGTTGTGAGTTGGGGATTGTTATGTCTAAATGCAATCCATTATTTTCCATTTTTAGTTACTGTTAATTTTGTCTTTGAAGCTTGTTGTATGGCTACAGGCATCGTATAATTCTATACTGACAGCATTTGTTACTGTATTTCTGTTTTGTGTATGACAGGGATGAAAAAAATAAAATTTTAGTACATTAATGCTTTCATGTAGATGCCCAATTTCATACATGTTTTGCTCAACTGCTCTGGTATGGAAACAGACAGCGCATGGATGCCAAAAGAAGATGACTTGGAGATGCAAATTATGATCCAAGAACTCTGTACTTACCTCCCGCATTCTTAAAGAGTTTATTAGGTGGCCAGGTAATTGCTTCTAGATAGATAAGTAGCCTAAAGGGTTTTGAGGCATCAACGATTATGAACACTCTTAATTTAGTGAGATGTTAATATTTCAGAGACAATGGTGGGAATTTAAGTCAAAGCACATGGACAAAGTTCTCTTTTTCAAGGTATGCTCGTCCTTACCAGTAGCTAAGTAATGGCAAATTATGCTACACAAATTCAGGGTCATTAGTGCTGGCAAATGAGGAACATCTCATTTTTGTTTGAGCAGATGGGCTAGTTTTATGAACTTTTTGAAATGGATGCACATATAGCAGCAAAAGAACTTGGTCTGCAGTATATGCAGGTAATATATCTTGAAATTTTGTCTTGGTGTTGGCTGTTGTGGGTGGGCACATAACATTTTCTTTCATTTCACATTTTATCTCGATTGTTCTGAGGTTTGTTTTGTTAGGATTGCTTTGGATGCACCCATTGTGCTTCCTATTTGTTTTTCTTTAGTTAGTGATTTGTCGTTGCCTAATATTAGGGTGAACAACCCCATTGTGGATTTCCGGAGAAGAACTTCTCAATGAATGTGGAGAAACTTGCTAGGAAGGTTGGTTTTACTCTTGTCACTTTATTTGGAGATATCTTTCTTACTCTTTTTCGTTGAAGTTCAACATCTATGTGAAGCCTCTTTCACACTATGGAGGGAGATTTATTTAAGCTGCCTTGACTGGCAGGGATATCGAGTTCTGGTTGTGGAGCAGACAGAAACACCTGAACAGATGGATCTTCGTCGTAAAGAGGATGGCTCTAGAGATAAGGTATGCTCATCTTTCACTTGTGGGTATATATCCTTGAATATTTGTCATCTGATTAATTTGATATTCTATATTATAATTCTTATCACTGCATGTTGTAATTTGATACCCGGATTGAAGCTATTAATGAAAAAATGGTATTAACTTCTGAATTTACCTTGGTGTATAGGTTGTGAAACGTGAAATATGTGCAGTGGTTACAAAAGGAACACTAACTGAGGGAGAGATGGTGTCAGCAAACCTTGATGCTTCTTATCTAATGGCAGTGACTGAAAATTCTCAGAATTTGGCAAACCAAACTGCAGAGCGCCTTTTTGGGGTGTGTGTAATTGATGTTGCTACCAGCCGGGTCATTCTTGGGCAGGTATGAGTCTGGTCGAACATCATTTTCATCTTGTTCTCTTAGTTTTCATGTATTATTCTCATAATCATAGACATATATGCATGCATAATACCGTTGTTCCCTGTACTGGACTGGAGTATCACTCAATAAAGCAGGGGGGAGAGGGAGGGGAGAGGGGTTTGGTAACCGCTTAGCATAATAGGTGAAAAATGTGTGCCTATTATGAATGTAAAAGGTCTGATAGTGTGATCTTCTGGTGCCTACTGGACTTTGTGGCTGTCTGCATTTCCCTTATTTTTTTAGATATTTGAGCATATATATAATCATTGGGGCAAATTGTGACTATGTTATTCCTAATTACCATTTCATAAGATGCTGATGTAGATGTATCATAAGGTCATTGTGGTGAATTGTTTGTTACATATGGATCTGTTTTTTACTAGTATTGCTTTGCCAATACCAGTTTGGAGATGATCTAGAGTGCAGTGCCTTGTCTTGTCTCCTGTCTGAGCTGAGGCCTGTTGAAATTGTAAAACCTGCAAAACTACTTAGTCCTAAAACAGAGAAAGTGCTGATAAGGCATACAAGAAGTCCTCTGGTGAATGAGTTAGTCCCACTATCAGAATCCTGGGATGCTGAGAGAACTATTCAGGAAGTTAGAAGTACATACAGGCGCGCCGATGATCAATTGGTTTATGGTTCTCCCAAGAATGCCAGTTTTCATGCCAGTGATTCTCATTTGGAAGAAGATGGCTATGGTTGCCTGCCGGAAGTGTTGTCAGAGATGGTGAGAGCAGGTGAGAGCAGGTGAGAATGGAATCAGTGTACCTCTTGGAGGCGCTCTTTTCTATTTAAAACAGGCCTTCCTGGACGAGCCATTACTCAGATTTGCAATATTTGAGTTCCAAGTTCTGGTTTTGGTGATACCGTATGAAAACCATACATGATTCTTGACTCAGCTGCCCTAGAGAACCTTGAGATTTTCGAGAACAACAGAAATGGAGACTCTTCAGGGTAAACCTTTCGTATTTTCTTTAGCTTTTCTGGTTCGTTTTTATTCAAATTCAAATTCTTAGATGATGTAGCTCTACGAAGGACATTGTATGCACAGTTGAACCACTGTATTACTGGATTTGGGAATAGATTGCTTAGAACATGGCTTGCAAGACTTCTATATCATGCAGAGTTAATAAAGCAACGCCACGATGCTGTTTCAAGTCTTCGGGGACACATTATATCGACAATTTACTTCTGGTTCTTATTTTCTTCGCTTGAAAAACTGAATCTTATTGTACAGTATCTAGATGACTTGAACTGGATACCCAAGCACTTTGGCATTTCTAACATACAAATGTTATATATGCTTCTTTGTAGGGAGTTAATCTTTCTTATGCACTTGAATTTCGAAAAGCAATTTCTAGGCTTCTGGACATGGAGCGGTTGCTTGTGCATGTCTGCTCTAGTAGGTGAAGCTAGGAATAACAGTTGATTATATGCTTATGGAGAACTTACTGATGTTTCCAAAGATTGATTTACAGTAACTGAATGTGACTGGATGCAGTAATGCTTGCGGAAGGACTGCTAATAAAGTGGTTTTATATGAGGATGCTGCAAAAAAAAAGCTTCAGGAGTTTATTTCAGCTTTACGTGGTTGTGAACTCATGGCTCAAATCAAACATGCTGTTCTCTTAGAGTTATCTTGGAAAATGTTGAATCTGCACAACTGCATCATCTGCTAACACTGGGTATTGTTTTCTTTTTGCATTTATATTTGTATTATTTTAAAAGATATAGGTTGCTTTTTGCGTTTGTATTTGTATTATTTCAAAAGATATTGTTTCTCATCTTATATCTTGCCATAAGAAAATTTTCGTGCCTTAAAGATTGTTTTTGGTATGCACGTGCATCTTTCATTGTTAAAGAAATCTTGGCATCCTATTGTTCATTGTTTTAAAGGTAAAGGATGCCTTTGATTGGGTAGAAGCCAATAATTCAGGTCGTATAATACCTCATGGAGGAGTCGATATTGAGTACGACTCTGCTTGTGAAAAAGTAAAGGAGATAGAGTCTCATTTAGCAAACCACCTCCAAGAACAGAGAAAGTTACTTGGAGATAAATCGGTAAGAACTTCTATGGAAGACAAATTGGCATTTTGATTTCCCAGTAGTATACTTTTAAGTAGAAACTTTACAATCTCACGTAACTTCGGTCTTCTGTTGTCTGTTGCAGATCACTTATGTCACAGTCGGAAAAGATTCTTACCTATTGGAAATGCTGGAAAGTCTGTGCAGCAGTATTACTTCGGATTATGAGTTATGTTCATCTAAAAAGGTAAGTAGAAAAATCTTTGGAATGGTGCATTAAGTAGCTTTAATGGTTTTATATTAATATGAACATGCCTTCCTTGTGTTCAAACGTGCAGGGTTTCTCAAGGTACTGGACACCAGATATCAAGAAGTCATTGACAGAGCTCTCGCTAGCTGAAACTGATAAGGAGTCCTCGCTAAAAAGCATTTTGCCGAGGTTCATTGGATGTTTCAACAGGCATCGTCTTAAATGGAGACAATTGGTCTCTGTGATTGCAGGTTTGCAATCATTTTCCCTCTGCATTGGCTGCTTTCTTCTAATCGATTTTAGTCAAACTTCAGTGGATAGACTGGAGTCTGGAGCATATTTTTTCATTCGCATTTTCTTTTAGTAAGAGCATTCTGCCATGTTGTGCAATATATGAGAACTAAGAACTTACACACACACACACACACACACACACATAAGAGTACTGCTTGATTCCCCAAAAGATGTAGCTAAATATTGGTCCATTTTAAACAGATTTAACTATAGTTGATTTCCGAATAATTTGGGTTTAACAATTCTAAATATGTATTTCAATTAACAAGTCCATGAATTCAGTAATTAGTGTCTATTTTATGTTCACTGCTGACATTGACCACACATGTTGCAGAAATCAATGTTTTTATCAGTCTAGCAATTGCAAGTGATTATTTTGAAGGACCCTCTTGTCAGCCAGTGGTCATGAGTTCATCATGCAGTAATGAAGTACCCCGTTTTTCTGCAAAAAGTTTGGGACATCCTGTTCTTAGAAGTGATTCTTTAGGAAAGGGTACATTTGTATCCAACGACACTGCCATTGGAGGTTCTGGCCATGCGAGCTTTATCCTTCTCACTGGTCCTAACATGGGTGGAAAGTCTACTCTTATTCACCAAGTTTGCTTGGCTGTGATTTTAGCCCAGGTAATGTAGTCTTCTCTTATTGTCTGAATTTCTTACTTTCTTGTATTTATTGCCGTGTAATGTGTGATCATTTTTCTTCGGCAGTTAGGAGCAGATGTTCCTGCTCCTGTCAACCGAATCTTTGTACGTATGGGTGCTAAAGATAATATCATGGTATACATTTCTGACGGAGCTATCAGAAACTGCAACAATGCTGGTGAGATTACTATTTAGAGCAACTTGGTTCAAACTAGTTTAGTGTTATAAATGTATTGTTCTGATTTCCCGTGTTCATAAAAATAGATTGTGTGAGTTGAAAAAATTTCTTCTGGTTCTAATCCTTGGTTATGATATGCATTTCTCTTGAAAATTCATAAATCATGTCTTCTCAACTTATTTCAATATTTAGTGCCATGACTCATGAGTGTAATGAGTATATCAGTTCACTGGGTTCTGAAATTATTTCAAATTATAGACGAAGGTGTTATGATTTAAGAAATTCATTGTGCTAAATATATATTTCAATATTGTTTGTAATCATCAGCTACTCGTAATTCATTGGTGGCACTGGATGAACTTGGACGTGGAACATCAATTTCAGATGGACAAGCCATTGTGTAAGAGCCAATCATGCTAGATATTTGTGAATGATTTTGCCTTTACCCAAATCTTGTGTTTTTCATTTGTTTCCTCTTCAACTTTTGTATGTCCTCTTGAACTGGCAGGGAATCAGTTCTTGAACATTTTATCTACAAGGTCCAGTGCCGAGGAATGTTTTCTACCCATTATCACCGACTAGCTGTAGATTATCAAAATAATTCTAAGGTATTTTTTTCATTCTTCTGTGGTTGATCTATATTTTCTTTTGACAAGATTGGTGATAAGATCATCTTGTACGCCGATGCTATAAATTGAACTGTGTCTAATTTATTTCCTTGCTTCTTTGATAGGTTTCACTCTGTCATATGGCATGCCAACTTGGAAATGGAGATGGAGGTGTGGAAGAAGTTACATTCCTTTACAGGATGAGTCCTGGTGCATGCCCTAAAAGCTATGGTGTGAACATTGCACGGTTAGCTGGTAGGGATCTTTGCCTTGTATTGCTTCCTTACTAGCATCTTTAACACAAGAAGAGTAATTGAAATGCAATCATTTGGTTGTGAGGCATGATCTCGATCTGAGCCATCATCTCGCTGTCATCTATGGTTTTCTTCAACATGTATATAATCTATATTTAAAGCACCTTGCCCTCAATTAATATGAGCATGACCCGGAACTTTTTATGAGAACCAGACAAGCTTGCTAGTTTGCTAATTGTCTTACCAAGGGTTCCGGGAACGTGTAACTAAAAGGGACAAGTAGATATATAGAGCCTCAAGCCAGTTGGTTCTAGTTGGGGAGGATTGACCAACTCCTTAGCGTAGAAGCTATATCATCACCTGAATAGGGCAAATTGCTGTCGTCCATTGTAAATGATTGTTCAAGTGTCGACATATTGGTTCCGAATTTGGACCCAACGAGCTTTGAAGGTTGTTGCTTAGTTCGGTATTAGTGTGTAACATTATTATTTATCTTTTATCATAAAAGTGAGTTGTCTATGTTGGATAGATGAGTTGTTAACCCTACTGAGTACTGACCAGTATCCAGGTTGCTGAATTCCTAAAAATTAACCTACTTAATGCTTTTCATTATTTATTCTGGGTAGGTTTGGTGGGTGGTTTGGATTCCTTACTTTCAGGATTTGATTTGGAAACCTTAACCTGAATCTTTAACCAAGCAAAGAAACATAAAAATAAAAAATAAAAAAAAATCGATATTATTTCCTTTCGTATATACGTCAAGACAGATGGGCATGGATCATATGATGCTCTCTACTGTTTCTGTTTGTTACAAATTAATGGAAGTAAAAAAAAAAAAAAACAATTGGAGATTGTGTGTCAAACTGTTTGAGTTTCTTCATTGTCAGCCAGGTCTTCGCTATCGGTCTCATCTTCAGAGTCAGAGTCTTGCTGCTGATAACGATGATATCGATGATACTGGTGGTGGATGCTGTTTTGGATGGCTGTGATTGTTCGAAATAATACGTACATTGGCAGGATAATCCCGCTAGACCTTAGAATAAGCACCTGAAACGCGGCCAAATCAAGATTAACAAGTACATTTCAGCAGGAAGCTTTGCACACCAAAATAACAATGTGGTAGGTACTGTGCTGGTAGTAGTACTGGTACTTACAGTTAGAAGCGTGAAGGGGTAATCTTCGTCGGTACCGGTAATCACCACAAAGAGATGCCTCACCAGCAACACCACCGTAAACTGCAATGCAATTCAAACTCATGGTTAAGTAACAGAGTTAAAGCATGTTTCTTTGGACAGGATTTTAATTAACATTTTTTTTAATATACTGAAGGTCAAAGATGAGCTACGTGTTTGCCAAATGGAGACAAATTTGAATTCATCTCTCTACAGTTTTAGATTAATTTAAAATGGATCATCGCTAATATAAAAAATTAAAAAAAATTAAAAAAATGCTCCTTTTAGACTATTATATTGGGTTAGATAACGTGCATAAAGATGTGGAGAAAACAAACTTACAAGGAGAGCGAGAGATCGACAATAAGATGCACTTCTGTCAGCCGCAGACGAGCATTGAGACGCAGAGTAGCCATATCTTGGGCTTCCTGCGCCCTCCTCTTCCTCTTGCTCTCTTCTCGGAACCTGCACGCTACCTCTGCAACCAAATAAACAATTACATATTTAAAATAAATCAAATCAAATCAAGGACATGCGCAATTTAGAAACATTCCAATTAGTGGTCTTAATCACATTCCCATGTTGTCAATACAACCATTAGAATTTAGACCTACTTGCAAAACAGTCTGTCTGCCTCCTTCTTCAACTATATATTAACATCAATATGGAAATAAACGTGCATTTGATTAATTATATAGAAAAATGAAAATTAAAGAAATAATTAAATATCGTAAAGCAACGAATGCGGATATATATCTAATTCTGGATACTTAAGAAGATATGAGACGTACCTAATTGTTACTACTGAGTCATCTATCTGCGTCTTTTTTGGCGGTGGTGCTGTGTATCCTGGTTCATAGCTCTGCACATATACATATTTTACGGTCAGTCAAACTTCATCGACACCATTTTTTCTCTTCCAATTTAAATTTTGCTATCATTAGCACTTTTAAAAAATCATAACGCACTTGTTTGTTATAAAAACACAAGCGGAAATTACACCTGATGATATGTAATGATTTTTTTAGAATGCCAATAACTTCTCCTACTACAACACTCAGGACTACGATATTAATCATGAAACGTTTTATTTAGTTTTGCATCGGAACGAAGGAAGCAAAGAGTATAACCATAACTAACCCAGACATAAAGAAAGACTTTGAACATAAACCAAAGTTACGGGAAAAAGACAAATTTTAAACGCCAAGAATCCTCATCGACTTGAAAAAGAACAAAAAAAAAAAGGACATCGGACCCATTTCGATTTTTCAAGACTGATGGGATACGTAAACACGAAGCAAAACAGCAAAAACAATTCATTTAATACATAACACAAAATAAAATACGGAACAAAAAATTAAAACAAAAAATGAAAAATTCGAAAGAACCCAGAGATACGAAATCTGATCAGCTGAATATTACCTGGAGACATATTTCGCAGGTCGTATTGCCTTTCTCGTTGCACCACCTCTGTATGCAATCTCTGTGTGCAAACTGAGAAGAAAAAAAAAAAAAAACAGAATTTATATATCGTTTTCAGGATTATTCGGAAACGGAAGCAGAAAAGCAAAAGACGAAGATGAGAGAAAACTGGGTTTTGAGGTGTACCTTAACAGTTCCAGAGCATGCACAGGGAGCTTCCATGGTCTTATGATCGGAGCTTCCGAATTCTTCTTCATGGCAAATCCTGCAGAGCGAAACTGCCGAGCATGAATCCTCCTCCACGTACAGTATCACGTCTCCCATATTTTTCAATAAACTCCCTCAATTGCCCCTCTTTCTCTTTCTGTTTCGGTGGTCTGTTGTTGAAAAACTTGTCTTTATTTCGAAAAACTTCTCTTTAATTCAAAAAACTCTGTCTCCGTGTGCCTGTGTTTTGTTTGTGTTCAGTTCTTTCTCTCTACGCGTGTCCGAAAAATTGGACTTTATATAAAGCAAAGGTGACTGAAATTCCAAAAATGCCCCGCACTTATCTATATCTAAATCAAACGAATATTCACTTAATTAACTAGTAATACTGTTATTCGTTGTATTGCCCTGAGTCCTGACGCGTCATATACATATATGGATGCAGGACTTGACCAGCGCGGTCAAAGACACTTCAATTTATACCAAATTTAGAACGTTTAGAAGAAGCATTTGTATAAGAAAAGGGAACAGCTCGTCAATTGAATCTAATAGCTCTAAGTGACAGTAATTCAAAACTCTGCATCACCCGAAAATAAGAGCTCGTGTTTTCAGTTTGACTCGTTTTGAGTCGGAAGATTTCTTATCAAGTTTTTTGGATGAGTTTGTTTTCATGTTATGTTTATTGTGGTAATGCTCTAACTTTGTAAGGTAACAAATTAAAATACTAAATGTTTGGTGGGTTTGGAAAATTGTCTGAAATGAAATAGATTCAAAGATTTGAGTGGTTCACTCCTCAAAACTCGACTACACTCACTGTATTGGTCAGATTATATTGATTTCAAGACTAAAAATGGCGCTCAACTAATACATGAATTCTCTTTCCTTTCAGTTGTTCGACCCCAATACAAGAGGTCTCGCCCCATTATGTAGGCCCTCAATGAACTCCCCATCCTTGGATTTTCCCAACCCGGCATTTAATACGCCACTAATATGTAGGCTAGCGTACTGACACCTTTTCACCTATTAGCTAGGTATTGCCGATGAAGTGACAGGTGCCCAGTTGAAAATGACACGTTTTTCTAGATGATGTGTACCAAGCATCTTGCTCGGTCTTGGTTATCCAACCTTGTCTCTCTAATCGCTGGTCTCACCACGTTTACGTCCCATCCTAGGCCTATGTCACTGACTATGAATCGTCACGTGGCCTGATTGACGTTTGGATAGACTTGTTTCTAGACATTTGTGTCATTAAGTTGTTAGAATGCCCATGTGCCTCTTGCGGTCGAAAAACACTTTACATATCCTAGTCTGACTAAGTTCATAGACGGTCGGTTTCTTGATCTCCCTTAGACTTTTCGCAGCTTCTTTCCCGGCTTGCACCATTAGGTTAAGCACTAACAACTCTTTCAGTTTTTGGTGTAATTTTTAAGTAAAAAAGTTGTTTGGATTAGTAAATATGCTTGAAATATGGATCTACTCTATTTATTATCCACATATGTCTTTCTACTGTAAAATAGTAAAAGATAACTGATCCTAAATTCTTATATGAATTCTGAAATCCCAAAAAGAAGGGAAAAATTAAAAGAAAAATTGCTGATTATTTGATATGTGATATTTGTAATTTGCATAATTTTGGGGGAGAGAGGGGCAATGCCGTCAGGTTAAATATATAATTTGATTGGGAAACAGTTGCCAAATAAGTAGTAGGGGTTCCTAATCGTATATTATTGGGTTAGGACACTATTTTCCTTCCCGTCCGTGTCCAATTCGAATTCCTACCTATCCTGTCCCTGCCACCTTTGAATTTTGAGCGTGAGATCGTTGATCAACGGTCGAAAAAAACTGAACAAACTAAAATTTAAACTTGAATGGTCCCCACTGCGGCTATATGATTAGACGGCCAAGAAACACGCTCACCGAAACCCAAGTCCAAAAACGCATGAGCACGGACCCGTGAGTGTCGTTCGGCGGAGCTGCTTCTTCGAATGCTCCTTGCTGCACCTCATATTCCTCTCCTTTTTTTCAATTGTGTCAGGCTTTTTGGTTATATTTTTCTTCATTTACAAGGTCATTTTTTTATCAAAATTATGTAAACTGTAAATTAGCAAACATGGACTTTTTAATTAAAATATGTAAATTGTTGTACTAACAACAATAATATACTTAATTAATGGAAATTAAAGAAAAAAAAATATTGTGAGAGTGAGACATAAGAATGGTGGACTGGTGACATTTGTTCTTATCCGTCTTTTTGGAGTTATCTAATCACAAAGCAACAAATGGCATGTAGATATTAGATATTTGGAATAATGGGAAACAGGGGATCAATACATATCCACATAGTATGGACTTACAACTGTTTGAAGGTTTTGAGGCAAGTGGTCGGCACTTTGTGGTGGGGACATTTGGAGCCAACCCTATACAATACAATACCGACCTCTTTCTTTCTCTACCCGAAGAAGTCGAGTCCAGAATGTTCGACAAGTTCGTCTTTGGCAGCAGCTAATCACATTCATTGAATTGTTAATAAGTACTTATTTAATTTTGTTTAATTTGCTATCATCAAAATATAAAAGTGAGTTTTGTAATGATACTAATGGTGTAAGATCAAATTAGACTAAATAGATTTTAATAAATACCTATTAACAACTCAATAAGTTAATTTGTCGCCTCTAGCGTTCACATCGTCACCCTGCAACCTTATATGGGAATTTGAGGTTCCAAAAGCGAAGCAAAGAAGCCAAGCAAACAGTTATAAGCAAATTTAAAGTAACAAAAAAAAAAAAAATGTTGTGGTATGATAAGACGGAATAAATGCTCAGATGAAACACTAAATAATATCAGATTTGGTAGAAAATTTTGTAGCATATTATCCTAGATTCATTATCTACACCACAGCACAAAAGGAGGAATCCAAACACCTCATAACCAAAATCCAATTTCACTCGGTATGCGTTAGCTTATATGTAACAAAATTCTCTTTTTAACAAACATAATAAATTTGATACGTGCTTAAATCTCCACACTTAAACGACAAATTAAACAACCAATAGTACAAACGAGCACAAGATGGAGGAAAAGAGTTTATTTCCCTAATAAATTTATAAAGCGATACATGAGATTACAAAGGCTATGCTGTACCTAACAAGTAACAACCTTATTTCATTGTTGAACTGAAACATAGTATCATAAGAAGCCACTAGAGTTCATATTTGGCTGCTGTCTTTTAATTTTGGTAAAACAAAGGAAATAAATGGGCGAGGGAAAGCCACTAGGAAAGCCCAATTTTATGTGGCAGGATTGGGCATATATTGGGCCGGGCCATATTCAACTGTTAGAGGTAGGCTGGGAAAGCGTGAGACTTGAGAATACCTACCTTGAGCATCAAGATTGAAAGTATTCTAACAAGTTTCCAAAATTGAAATGGAAGATAGTAAGAATAATACTAATATTATGGCTTACATTTGGCGACCACTCGTTACCGGATGAGGAGATGATGATGGATTGGAGTGGAGAGGTGCTTTAGCTTTTAAGAAATATCAAGCTGCACAAGCAACGGCAACAGCAACGGCAACAGCAACAGATTTGGACGACTTAAAACGACATGGATTGGAATTGCTGAAGCTATTCATTCCCTCCTTCACTTGACTTGCCTTATGGATCAGGTTGACAAACGTGACGCTTCCCAAGTTAGATATTCTCTACACCTGTCCCGAGTCCTACCTCTCTATAGCTGGTCCCTAATCTACTGCTAAAAGTTCTAGTATTAAATTTGGATTTGATGGAATCTAATCTAAATTATTTCATATATAAATATCCCACTACGTAACTGAAAATGCTATGGAGTATACTACTAGATTTTTTAACCGTTAGACATTAACTGATGTACTTGTGGTCGAGAATCTAACTATTAAAAACTCAAAAATGAGAAATCTTGTAAGTAATTTACCCCAACACAACATAGTGAGAAGTGACTTATTCTGCAAATCAAAACTACTTGTCGTTAAAAAGTGCATCTTTTACCTTTACACATTTTCAGCTTTCTATACTGTTACTATAGAAACAAGTAGAAGATATTATTTGTTTTTTTTTGGTATGTACGCCAAGATGTCCTAAATATCTGTTATGCTTATCATAGCATATTCTGGCGGGCGGAATGCATGTGAATTATTGGAGAGTAATATATTATACGGTATACCTTACCTTATGATTGATTGTAACATGTGTGGTTTGGTGGGCTGAAAAAATTCAAAATTTAATCAGCACCCACTTACGCTTTCCTCAGCAAAGATGTTGACCCAGTGGCACAAGGTAATACTACCATTCGGTCAATAAATATCTAGTTGAAGAATGACTATATATGTCATTTAACACTCTGCCACATGGCCATGTTAAACGCAGTAACAATGTACTATTGACTCAAGATTCCGTCACACAGAGCTAGTACTAGTTCAAACCGTTTCCTTTGCAAACTGGTTTAATTTGTTAGTCTAAAGCCACTACAGCTTAAGTTATATAATTTGGCCACCATTTCCAATCCCAGATGAGATGGACCAGTTGTTTTTACTGTCTGCATATCTAGTTAATGAAATGTAATGTAATCCCACAGCTGAACCAAAAACTAGAAACCATCAAAAACCACGGCACAAGTGAAGTAGCCCCTATATATATTTGCGTTCGGGTTTGTGTTATCGATATCTTGAGGCCTCAAAGCTTTCCCAATACCACATACGTGCACCAAAGTTCTTCAGGGCAAAACTCAGCAATTTTTATTGAATGGAGGCCGAAAACATGAGGAGCAGAGAGCACAAAATTGTGGTGGCAGTAGACGAGAGCGAAGAGAGCATGCATGCTCTCTCCTGGTGTCTGGGAAACCTCTCCTCTCAAAACGCAAACAACACTCTCGTTCTTCTCTATGTCAAACCGCAGCCAGTCCATTCCACTTTCGACGCTGCAGGTAATTAACGTTCCCTTACAAATTACAACTAATTACATACTTTTTAGTTTCTAATTTTGGACCTGATTAATCAATTTGGAATACTGAAATGGAAATATTGATTTGGAGTTGATGTGCGTGTACTTGATATTGCAGCATATATGTTTTCGAACGATGTGGTTGGATCCATGGAAAAATACGGGACTAAGATGGTAAATTCAGTGATGCAAAGAGCTGAAGCCGTTTACAGAAATTTCCAGACCAATGTAATTACTGATTAATTAATTAGACTCTGCTATATGTGTGTGTTTTCTGCAATTGTTTTAGACTTTAATTTGTGTTTTTCAATTAATTAAAGTTAATTGTAAGTTGGTTAATTAATTAATTTATGTTCTGCATGCTTGCAGGCGCATATTGTGAGAGTAGTAGGGAAGGGAGATCCAAAGAATGTGATATGTAATACGGTTGAGAAACTCAAAGCTGACACTTTGGTCATGGGAAGCCATGGTTATGGTTTCTTTAAGAGGTATTATTAATTCATTCACATCAACTAATTATCTGAATTTGTTTATTTTTAATAGATATAAGTAATTACATCTGATATCTTGTTCTAATTTTGATATTTTGTTGCAGGACTCTTCTTGGAAGTGTGAGTGATTATTGCGCAAAACACGTAGATTGTCCTGTGGTGATTGTGAAGAAATCCTGATCAACGAAAATAATAGATCGACGTCTATGATCATAATCAATTTCTAAATTAACTAAAGGCAAAGGAATGGGGTTTGGGGGTGGGAAGGGAAGAGGGATCGGATTTCACAAATGTATGCATTTGTCAATTCACTCCACAGATGAATCGATGAAAAAAAATTGAAGAGAAGATGAAAATGAATTATAAGAAAAGATTTCTGTAACTTGTACCTGCCATGTCCTCAATATATATGTATGATCATGATTTGTGGTTAATTATGAATTCTATCTCTGTCCCTTGAAGCCTAGTAGGACAAATGATCAGAGTGCTGAACAAGAATTGAAGGAAATTTTAAAGAAGCTAATACCTAAATATGAAGGCTGGCTAATTAAGTAGCTCTTGTAAAGGTAAAAGAGTTTTCTATCGATAAAAGGAAAAATTTTGTGAGGACTTATGATACAACCCCAACAGAATTGATCAATTGTGACAAGATTCACAATTCTGCCGGCCCAAACGAAGCATGCACCTCAACTTCAATTATAAGTCAATATTGCATGTGCTTATAAGTTTATGGTACAATCTCAACTATCCTCACAACTACCACACTCAAATTTCATAACAGTATCAGAAGTGTTTCGTTAAAACTCTCATTTAACTAAGCTCTAACATACGCCAAAAAATACAAGTACGAGTATGTTAGGGTCCATCACTGATTCACCAAGCAAAACTGAACGTGTGAAATAGATTTACAGCGAAACCCCGCCTATCTACATAGTATATTTTAATTAATTAATTAGAGACTGACCAGTTACCAGTTATGAAATTTGAGCGTGGTCTATTTGCCTCTCTCTCTCTCTCTGGCCATTCCAGCCAAAAACCCAACCAAACCCTAGTTTTTCCCCATCACCGCCGGCCTCTGGCTATGGCTGAAGGCCGGTGGCAGCCTCTCCCTTTCTTTCCCTAGCTCTTCCTTCCTTCCTCTTTCCCCTCATCGCCTTCCTCTTTCCCCTCATCCCCATCTCAGCCATCCTCCACCCTTCACCACAATCGACTTTTCCCACCATCTCTCAGGTTTGTGATGGTGTTACGACGTTTATGGTGGCTCTGGCTAGAACCCTTTCCTCCCCACCTCTCTCAGGTCGTCCCGGCTACAGTTGGCATCGCTCTCCTCCCGACATTTCTGCATGTGCCTCGGGCTTTGCTCCCCACGCCTTCTGCCAACTTGCAGCTGCAAAACCTGTTTCTTTTGTTTTTTTAGTTTAGTTATCTATTACTGGTATGTTGTTTCGGCCTTTGTGTCGCTTATGCGAATTTTTTTGTAGCCTCTCGTGTAGGTTTTTGTATTGCGTATGTGGTGTATTTGTGTGATGTCTGTATAGGGTCTTTCAAATCATTTGTATTTGTGCTTATTACCTTCAGATCAAGAAATTAATCACTGAAGTATACGTACTCATATGACATCTTTGTAAGTGTTCATTTATGTTAATGAAATACTATCGTTTCTTCGAAAAAAAAAAAAAAAAAAACCTTGTAGAGCGAGCGGAGAATGAATTAGAATTAGGGATCGCAGACTCAGTGAACTCTCGTCGGAGGCCTTGATCCGATAAGGCTTTTATTGCTGTAGATCCGAACTCGACCCGATCCATTTCGTTCCGATACGGCGTCAGTGTCAGCATCACCGTCACCGTCAGTAGCAGCAGCATGTTTCTGTTCGACTGGTTCTACGGTGTGCTCGCGTCCCTCGGTCTCTGGCAGAAAGAGGCCAAGATCTTGTTCCTCGGCCTCGATAACGCCGGCAAGACCACCTTGCTCCACATGTTGAAAGACGAGGTCGGTTCCTTCCTCCGGCCCCCCTTTTCTTATCTCTGTCAGCTATTCATTTTCGAATTTTGTGCTTTAATTTCCTTATCGATTGGCTCCTACTTCGGATTCGAGGAATCAGAAATGTTCCGTTTACTTCAATTTCAATCTTTTGAATTCATTGATTAGATTAAATTTTCTTCTCCAAAGTTGAAGACTGAGGATTGAGGAAAAGAATTGGAATTTGGGAGTTGGATTCACAAGAGAAGGGGTTAAATTAACAAGTGTTGGAACTCGGAACTGAGGTCAAAGTTGATCATTTAAACTTAATGGGAAAGCCCCCAAATCAAATCACCGGATTCAAGTTTTTTCCCGAACCTTTAGCTTTAGAAGTCAAAACTGAAGCAAGTACACTAATCCGCGGTTGTTTTTATCTGTGTGCAGTTTGGTGATTGCTTTGATTATTAGGATGTTTGCAAATGTATTGTTGTCATGTGTGGTAACAATTTGAGTTTTGTTGCACTCGTTTTCAGAGACTGGTGCAGCACCAGCCCACGCAGTATCCAACATCGGAGGAGTTGAGCATTGGGAAAATCAAGTTCAAGGCCTTTGATTTGGGAGGTCATCAGATTGCTCGCAGAGTTTGGAGGGATTACTATGCAAAGGTTAGATATACATAAAGCTTGATTAACGGCCACACTTTTGCTTTGTTCTCATACCTCTGCGGAGTTCTTTGCCATTGTCTTTTCCTGGACCTAAACCTGCTTGCGAGAGGTTTCACTTTTTCCATAGTTCAGAAATTCATGGTTTAATGCATCGTTTCTGGTCTGCTTATTCCTGTCCCTTGAGAAAGTCTGGTTTTCTCACTTCTTGAATTTTTTTGTTTACTACCTGTATTGGTGTGGTTGCTTTCAAGAATTTATTTTCCCTTTATCTTGGAAGCAATGTGTTGTTGTCGTCCTGGACTCCTGGTTGTGTGCGTTCTCTGCTTGATACAACCTTTTTTATTTTTATTTTTTTGGGTGTGTGTAAATTTGAATCAAGCCTTCTAATGTATGAAATACGTGTAAGTGTTTAGTGTTTACGTTGGATCTTCTGTGCACTGCATATGAGTTGTGCCTAACACTATAGAACCTAGTTCCTCTGGCCTTTTATGAATGTTTAAGTTTGAATTTATATTTTTTTGTCTTATTATCGTCCATTATATGCTGTGTTTGAACTTTCATCAGCAATGTAAAGGCTCCAACATTAGCTAATCATAGCTACATGATTTGAGGTGTTTACAGGTGGATGCTGTGGTGTACCTGGTGGATGCCTATGACAAGGCGCGGTTTGCAGAATCCAAAAAGGAACTAGATGCACTCCTTTCGGATGAAGCCCTAGCCACTGTCCCATTTCTAATTCTAGGGAACAAGATTGACCTACCATATGCTGCCTCGGAGGATGAGTTGCGATATCACCTTGGGCTGACCAACTTCACCACTGGCAAGGGGAATGTAAACCTAACGGACTCAAGTGTCCGTCCGCTAGAAGTGTTTATGTGCAGCATTGTACGGAAAATGGGGTACGGCGATGGTTTCAAATGGCTCTCTCAATACATCAAGTAGGAGGATGGTCGACAAGGTGTACTACCACTTGTCGCGCCTTAAGTTGAAAATTTATTCAGTCTCCCTTGTTTTATTTAGGCTCTTTCTTTGTCTTGGGATTTGTGTAGAAGGAAATATGAATGTCACTGCTTTCTTAAATTTTTTTTGGGTTATTATACAAAATGGTCCCTGAGATTTGCATGATCAATAGAAATGGTCCATGAGATTGAAAATCAATAGAAATGGTCTCTGAGATTGTCCACCATCCATGATTTTGGTCATTCTGTTAAAAACGATTTTGAGCAATTTTCAAAGTTTTGTAACTCAATCGATTCTTAACCAAATTCGACCCATAATATATCAAAATGAAGAAAGGAAAGTGTAGAATAAGATTATACATATTTGGAAGCCCAATGGTTGCTAGGGATGGCCGGAAAATAGCCTGAAAGGTGACTGGTATGCAGGAAAACTGGCAAACTCTCCGGCAACTGGTTAAATTTTAAACGTTCATAACTTCTTCAATACTCAACCAAATCAAGTGATTGAAAAACGAAAATAACACTTCTTGACGAGACGAAGAGAATGGTACCTTTTTCGAAGGCTAACTTGCCGTGGTTTGGGACAACGGCTCGAAAGTGGCTAACCATTTTCGAGTTAGCCACTTTCAAGCAGTTTTCCGGCAACCACGGTGAGTTAGCAGTAAAGAAGATACCATTCTCTTCGTCTCGAGTTGAGTATTAAAGAAGTTATGAACATTTTGTATAATAACCATTTCTATTGATTTTCAATCTCAGAGACCATTTTTATTGATCATGCAAATCTCAGAGACCATTTTGTATAATAACCCTTTTTATTTTAGAGCAAGAAAGTAGAACATTATATGCTTGTCTTATTTTGTTTTGTAATAACAATATAGCTCACAATTTTTGTGAAAAATGGGACCGTAAAAGTACGCAAGAGCATTTAAGCAAGCATAAGTAAACTGATATAAGCCCTATGGAGCTGGAGCTGGTCGTATCATTATTAAGTCCCAAAGTCATATTACTAATATTCCAAGCCAAAGAAATAGAAAAATCAACAAAAAAAAAAGAAAAAAAGGAAAAAAGGTATTAGCAGAGATCAAAAGTGATTTTCCATAAGCTTTGACGGACGAAAACGAGTCGCAATTAAATTAGTTGTAAATAGATTTAGTTAGTTAACAACTTAACATAGTTACAGTTGAACCGACGACCCTCGACCTCCCTTATTTAATATAGGTCAACTATATGTCCGTCACCAAGATGGAGTTGGTTAACCAACATATGAACCTATCCTATCCTTTCCAAGCTAAGCTAAGCTAAGAAGAATCCCACTATATAAAATGTGAGTAAACCCCAGATTTTGTTCAACTCCTCGTCAAATCCTAGTTTTCTTTTGAGCCCTTAATAATTACCTCATCATCATGGGCAATTCCATCTCCAGCAAGCAATCCCATGCCACCGGAAAAGTCATATTATCCAACGGCTCTGTGCATGAGTTCAATCACCCCATCACCGTCGCTGAGCTCATGCTAGAGAACCCGCAGCAAGTCGTCGTGGAATTCGGTTCTCCTGTCCCCGAAAAAAGGGCAACCCCGTTGCCTGCAGACATGCAGCTCGACATGAAAAAGGTTTACGTAATGCTGCCAATGAAGCGAGGGAAACCAGTGCCGTTGTCATCCGAAGAAATCCGCGGTGTTCTTTTAAGTGGAAATTTGGTTTTACAATCGAGGTCGCCAGGGTTTTTACCTTTGTTCGCTAGAATATGCCTGGCAGGTGATCCCGGGCAAGCTTTCGTGTTGCCAAACAAGGACAGGGAATATAGTATGGAGAGGACGTCGTCCAAGGTCATGAGCAGGTATGTGCCGGAGTTTGATCTGCCGGAAGATTTGGACTCGAGACCAAACTATTTGAGTAGGCAGCTTTCGGGCAAGGGTACTTGGAAACCGAACTTGGATACCATTAAGGAGAAGAAGGTTGACAAGAAGAAGTCTCATTGGTTATTTTCAACTTAAATTAAGAAGAATGTCGTTGATTATGATTGATGTAATGTGAGATTAATTGTATGTGAACCATATATGTATTAAAGCTTAATCCAAAGAGATATATTCGTGTAAAATTACCTGTTCATCAACTAGCTACTAGTGTTGATTTCAGTTTCGTTTGGGTCTTGAATGAATTGGATGTATTTTGATAATATAGAGTTTACTCTTCAACCTTCATACAAAAGATTGCGAGAACATTTATGTTCAATTTTTATGTGTACAACAAATCATTTTCAATATTCATTAAATTAGATTAGCGACGAGATTTAAAGAATTAATTGAGAGAGAGATGACGATCCTTATAGGGAAGATGAAACAAGAATAATCTAAGATATCTAGCTAAAAATGTAAGGAACAAGATGAAAAATCATAAAACTAGAATCTATGAAAATTAAAATTACTTAATGGGCCTATCAATGGCATTGGGGGAGACTTGGGAAGCAAGCAAGGGGAAAAAAGCTCACACGTGGACCGCCCGGGATGCCAATCGGATTGGAGCCATTGGAATTTGGGGCAAGCAAGCGATTGGTTTGGTTTCAAAACCTAAAACATAAGGTATTTACATGCAAGGAAGAAGAAGTAGAAGATCCCATGGCAGTTTCATCTATCCAATCACTACTGCTCTCCAACTTAAAAGAGTAAATTGGTATTAGCAATTATAAATAGGTTTCTTTAGATATAAGTCTATGCAACACTTATTTCCTTGATCAAAACCCATCTCATTTTAAACATCCAAATAAAACCCAAATTTGAAATAAACTTCCATGGAAACAAATAAATACCTATTATTTTCAAAATATTTACAATTGTGCCACAACACTCTAATTATGTTGATGAATTTAATTATTCACCTTAATTATAGCAAATAAGAGCTTTATTATTACAAAAGTATCTACTTTTTACTTGTCTTATCATCATCTGCTCCATTTCTTATATTTGTTTGACAATCATTGTAGGTAAATTATTTTGCATGTATACATTAGGCACATTTTGTTATTATTATATCTGTGTGAAATAAATTACCTATATTTTAAAGTAGAATATAGGTAATAAATTAACTTTGAATCAATTGGCTAAAAACATCCTTTTATTTTGTAGGTAAATTATTTTGCAGGTATTATTACATATACTAGGCACATTTGTTATTATTATGTGTTGCTTGCAATCTATCAACATTCATTTATTCTATAAGTAAATTATTTTGCATGTATTATTACATATGTTAGGCACGTTTTGATATTATTATTATTATTATTATTATTATATATATATATGTGTGTGTGTATGCAAATAACTTAATTAACTTTTGAATCAAACAATATTTATTTATTTATTTTGTAGGTAAATTATTTTGCATGTATTATTTTACCTGGAACTTATATTGTTATTTTACTTGGAGCTTATATTGTTATTTTATATGTGTAAAATATTGGTAATTTTGAATAAAATAACATTTGTACATTTGTGAAAAATACCAATTTACCTGTTACAATTATTTGAAAAGGAAAAATAATGCTCATTTTTACATAAATGTGAAAACAACTATATAAGGAATCAAAACTCTAATATCATATAATTTTTGTTATTAATATGCATTGAAATCATGACACTAAAATTTTTCTTTTCCAAATCTGCATAAACATTTCAAAATGTTTAATTGAATGAAATAATATAAAATAAATGTAGATAAGAAGTAATAGACCCAAAGTCAATGATATTAGGGGTAATTTAGACATCCAAAAATAACAATTTTGCCAAGTCATACTTAATTATGGATATTGCTTAGTTGGAGCCTAGTCATTGGGTTTTTATTAGAAAATTTTACAATTATGGGTTTTAGTTAAAGAAAATTGAATTCCAAGGGATATATGTCACATCCCGGCCCGGGGCGGATCACTTCCTGGGCCCACTCCACCACCGTAGCACGATATTGTCCGCTTTGGGCTTACCATTCCCTCACGGTTTTGTTTTTGGGAACTCACGAGCAACTTCCCAGTGGGTCACCCATCATGGGATTGCTCTAGCCCCTTTCTCGCTTAACTTCGGAGTTACTACGGAACCCGAAGCCAGTGAGCTCCCAAAAGGCCTCGTGCTAGGTAGGGATTGGAATATACATTTAAGGATCACTCTCCTGGGCGATGTGGGATGTCACAATATACGCATATTTTCAGTTATAAATATTTTGTTTCATATATTAAGCAAAACAAGAAGGGGTTCAATAGTTACAAACTCTTGAGCAATGTGTTGTCATATCTTAAGATATCATAAGAAAACACTCTTAAATTTTTTTCACAGCAATTTGTTTCTTATTGAAACATTGTCTAACTAATAAAAAAGTAGTTGGACATGAATAATGTATTTCCAAATCAATTGGAAAACTGTGAGTTATAACTCATAGTTTTTGTGAAAATTTTGAAATTTTTAGCTTTAAAAATATTTTGTATCGTTGTTATGGAAAATATTGCAAGACTTTTGGACATGATCCTACCATTTATTAGGTCCCAGAACTATTTTTCTTGATTTTTAAAGTTGAAAAATAGAAAAGTATCTTTAAATTTAGGTTTTAAATCGTTGATTTCAAGTGTTTAAATGGAAAAATATATCTTGAAGAACATGAATATGATAATTTGTTGTTATGGGAAGAGAAATAAAAGAAAAAAAAAACTGAAAAAGAAAAAAGAAATTGAAAAGGGGGATTGGGGCCTCCAAAGAGATTTGTAGGTGTCAGAAATCTTGGGAATGTCCTAAATTAATTTTAGGAAACATGTGGTGTGAGTAAAATGACTCTAACTTTGGTTTATAACAAATGTTGTAAAAGTTCTTAAAATCGATTAGAAACATGGGTTATATAACTCACAATTTTTGTGAAAAAATTGAACATTTTAGTTTTAGGAAATATTTTGCATGGGAATTAATGAAAATGTTGCAAGACCCTTGGATGTGATTTTATCCTTTATTTGGTCCTGAAACTATCTTTCATTGATTTTTATAGTTGAAAGTATGAAAAATAATGGCGGGGCCCCCAAAGAGATTTGTAGTTGTCCGAAATCTTGGGAGTTACGTCCTAAATTAATTTTAGGAAACATGTGGAGTGAGTAGAATGACTCTAACTTTGATTTATAACGAATGTTGTCAAAGTTCTCAAAATCAATTGAAAAACGTGGGTTATAACTCACAATTTTTGTGAAAAAATTGAAATTTTTTAGTTTTAAGAAATATTTTGCTAGGAATTAACATAAATGTTGCAAGACTTTTGGATGTGATTTTATCTTTTATTAGGTCCTGAAACTATTTTTCATTGATTTTTAAAGTTGAAAATAGAAAAATAATGAAAGCTAATAGTGGGCCCCCAAAGAGATCTGTAGGTGTCCGAAATCCTGGGAATGTCCTAAATTAATTTTAGGAAACATGTGGTGCGGGTATAATGACTCTAGCTTTGGCTTATAATGAATGCTATAAAAGTTCTCAAAATCGATTGGAAAAATGTGGATTATAACTTACAATTTTTGTGAAAAAAAATTTGAAATTTACAGCTTTAGGAATACTTTGCATCATAGTTAAGGAATATATTGCAAGATATTTGGACGTGATCGTACCGTTTATTAGGTCTCAAAACTTTTTTTTTTTTTTATTGATTTTTAAAGTTGAGAATAGAAAGAAAAAAACTTTAAATTTAGGTTTTAAATCATTGATTTCAAGTGTTTAAATATGAATTGTGACATCCCGTCCCGAAAATATCGAAAACGTACGTGTGAAATGACAATTTTGCCCCTAGTTCGTTTCTTTTACGTTTATTGGTTGTTTTTGTGTTGTTGGCATGCGTTGAGCCACACACACCTTCCCACACACCTCACACCCTTTCTATCCTGTTTCCCTGCTCCTCCCCCGTGTTCCCTTTCCTCCCATTTCCCTTGAAAACGTACGGACATACACACAAGCATACCAAATCTCCACAGATCGAGGGAACCCCATAGTCGAGCTCGTGAGGCTGAGAGGAGTGCAGCTGTACCATTTTCAGGTAAGAAAACCACCATTTTCACGTCGATTTCACGAAGTCAGTTTTGAGGTACTATTCATGCAAACGTGAATCCTCACGTTTTAGGGAAAATGAAGCTTGTAGGTAGCTTGGTGAGGTCCCAAGGAGTCTCGGAGTAGTTCGTTTGAAGGAATTGGACGTTGGAATCGTCGTGTTCAAAGTTGGCCGGAATTGGAGTGTGGTGACAGTTGAGATCTCGTGATTTTTATCCCTTAAAAGTGGTATATTTATGTTCTCCTAGGTCTAAGCTTCATTTTGGTGCAAAAATCGTGAAATTTGGGTGAAAAACGGACGAGATATCAACGTTTGAAGTTTTTCCGGCGCCGGCGACGGCGCCAGAGGTTCGCCGGGGAAGGAGACGGAATATTCCGTCAAGTCTGACGGAATATTCCTGACGCCGTTAACGGAATCCGTTAGAACTAACGGAATATTCCTTACGGCGTCAGTTGACGCCATCAGCGTGCCAGGCACGTGCCTGCGCGTGGCCGGCGCGTGGGGGCGCGTGCGGCGGTGGAAAATTTTTCTAAAAATTTGGGTGTGATCCTGAGGTTGTGTAGAGCACGTTGGTATATTCATTTGTCCAATTTGAGCAATGTATGAGAAGTTATTACGAGAAGTTGGTTATGTGCTTTAAAATTAACGTTTTTATAGTTGTTTCGCATATAGGTGATACGTATCCCGAGGACGAGCATGGTCACTCGAGGCAGGGGGGCTACGACCCTTCCACTTACCAGTGAATGGGCTTTTGGTTTTCCTTATATACCTATATACTATATTTTTCCCAGAAATTGATTAAATGGTTATCAGTTATATGCCATGCATTACATTATCGTTAGTCATGCATCGTTGGTTGCATTAGTAGTTGCATATATATACACATATGCATATTGGGTGCTGTGGACGCACAGGTAAGTGCCAGGTAAGTGTCAATCATGTTTATTTTTAGTAGTGGTTTGAGATGCTTAGAGAGCTCATAACCTGCACTCCCGGTGTTAGTGCTCCCGCCCAGAGTAGGGCACAATCCTTCACGTGATGTTCACCTCCCGCACCACACGCTCAGCTTGGATCCAAGTTAGGTGCACAGTCCTGTCGTACAAACCACATTAGGTGGTTCCGACTCGTAGGTGACCCGCGATTATTCGCACAGCCTTCACGTGATCGTAGCACTAGAGCGTATATATGTATTACACCCAGACCTGTCGTACAGACCACTTTAGGTGGTTCCGACTCGTGGGCAGGTTCAGTTATTGAGTTTGAGATTTGAGCTCTACATGCAGCCGTACAGGTGACGTTAGGTGACTCCGGCTGCCAGGTTATATGTTATTGTTATGATTTATACCTGAGCACTTGCATTTCATTATGAGATTTTGACATGGCATATTCTTGAGCATGATTAGCATATCTATACATGCGTATATATGTTTATTTTCTGGGAAGTATACAGGTTTTACGGCGAGGGGTTAGTATGTATTTTCTAAATAGTTTTCGAAAAGCTTTGTTTTTGCCCACTCACGCTTTTGTTTTGCGCCCCTCCAGGTTCTAGTTGCTTAGCAGTTTCGGTGGGTTCCCCGAAGGCTTCTCGGCATTTCTGACAGACGCTCACCAACGTAGGGTCACCTTCGGGTGTACTATTGTCGAGTCATTTTCTTCGGACTGCTGTAGACTTAATGCTCTGAACTTAGCGTCTCACTTACGCTAGCACTTGTTTTGAGTACTTTGTAGTTTTTAATTATTCGTACTTTTTATATTACTATTTTATTAGCTTCCGCACGTGCACATGGTTACGTCACCTCCGTGTGACGGCCAGCACGCCCTGATCTCGGTCGGGGTGTGTCATGAATTGTAATAGATTTTACATGGAAAAATATATTTGAAGAAGATGAATATGATAGTTTGTTATTATGGTAAGAGAAATAAAATAAATAAAAGAAAAAAATAACTGAAAAAGAAAACAAAAATTTGAAAAGGGAGGATCGTTATGAAGGTTGCAACTTAATCTGAGAATAGTTGATGGTTTCCTAGCAACATCCCTCTAGGAGGCCCGGTAGCAAAGTAACGATCATGCTCTTTTCTAATTTTTTTTAATGTGTGAACTGTCGATTTAGTCCTTGAATTATCACTTTAGTGAAAATTAGGTCCCTAACCTATTTATTCAGAAAAATCAGTCATTAAATTATAAAAATCTACCAATTTCCGTTAATTCAAGTTGCATGACTTGCATGTGATACACTTGAGAGGGTAGGACTTTTTTTTTTTTTTTTTTTTTTTGGAAGAAATAGTGTATGAAATTAAAGTGTAAATAGGACGTTAAATTCGCAACTTATATGAAAGTTAAGGGCTTATAGGCAAGAAAAAGACAGTATTACCCTCTACAAAGTGTTAGGTCCCTAAGTTGACAAAAATTGCATAAACTAGTTTTGAATATAATACTATGATGAAATTAGTAGTTTCCAATGAATTTAGGGACTTATTTTACGGAAAAAATAATTTAGGAACCTAATTTTCACTGAGATGATCATTTAGGGACTAAATCAAGAATTCACCCTTTTTTCTTTTTTTTTTCCTCCTTTTTTCTTTTTTCATTAAATATTTTTTCTTCCAACATTGCTTTATTGAGATTCAAATACCTTTAGGTTTAGATTTAGGTTTATATCCTTGTTTTTGAATTTTTTGACATGGATTATAAGAAAAATTTCACCAAAAATACATTATGTAGAACATGACTATGATAGTTTGGTGTTGTGGTATGGGAAAAATAAAAATCTAACAAAAAATTTAAAACATAAAATAAATAAAAATTAATGGTTTAGGCGGAGCAAGAGGTAGCCCAAGCCAAACTCATGTCTTTGGGAAGGCCCAAGACTCAACAAAAGCAATGGAGGCCCATGAGGTTTAGGGTGTAGGGGCGTGTGAATGGTAGCACAAACTAAGCTAAAGTGTTAAGGGGCGTGTGAATAATAACACACTAAGTTCAGTGCGTTTTAGTGCCCGGTGCACTCGAATTTTTTCCTTCAACACAGCGTGACGAAGAAATGTTTTTTTGTAAGAAAGGGTTACTATGTTAAAAGTTATGATTCTGAAACAGTTTTTATTAATTCTAAAGTTGCAAAATAGAAAAAGTAATACAAACTAATATAGGGGCCCGCAAATATATTTCATGAGTAGATAATATTCTGATTGTCCTAAGTTAATATTAAGAAACATGTAATGCGACGATAATGACTCGAATTTTGACTTATAATGAATCTTGTCAAGTTCCCAAAATCGCTTTGAAAACATAGGTTATAACTCACAATTTTTGTGAAAAAAAAATTGAAAATTTAATTTTAGGGAATATTTTGAGTGGATGTTAAGGAAAATGTTGCAAGACCTTTGGATGTTATTCTAATATTTGTTAGATCACAAAACTATTTTTGAAAGTTGAAAAATAAAAGGAAAAAAAATTAAAAACTAATAGTGGGGCCCCCAAATTTTTTGAGTAAAAAATCATCGAAATGTCCTAAATTAATATTAGGAAGCATGTGGTGCAACGAGAATGACTCGAATTTTTGGCTTATAATGAATATTGTAAAATTTCCAAAATCACTTTGAAAACGTGGGTTTATATAACTCACAGTTTTTGTGAAAAAATTGAAATATTTAGTTTTAGAAAATATTTTGCATGGGAGCTAAGAAAAATGTTGCAAGACCTTTGGATGTGATTCTACCATTTATTAGATTTTGAAACTATTTTTATTGATTTTTAAAGTTACAAAATTAAAAAAAAAATATAAACTAATATAGTGGCCCACAAATATATTTCATGAGTCGATAATCTTCCGATTGTCCTGAATTAATATTAAGAAACATGAGGTGCAACGAAAATGACTAGAACTTCAGCTTATAATGAATCTTTTGAAATTCCCAAAATCGCTTTGGAAACGTAGGTTATAAAACTCACAATTTTTGTGAAAAAATTGAAAATTTAATTTTAGGAAATATCTTGAGTGGATGCTAAGGAAAATGTTGCAAGACATTTGAATGTAATTCTATTATTTGTTAGACCCTGTAACTATTTTTTAACTAATTTTTAAAGTTAAAAAAATAGATGGAAAAAATTATAAACTAATAATAGGGCCCCCAAATTTAATTATCATCAAAATGTTCTAAATTAATATTAGAAAAGATGTGATGCAACTAGAATAACTCGAATTTTGGCTTATAATTGGCTTATAATGAATATTGTAATTTTCAAAATTACTTTGAAAACGAAGGTTATAACTCACAGTTTTTATGAAAAGAATTCAAATATTTAGTTTTTGGAAATATTTTGCATAGGAGCTAAGGAAAATGTTGTAAGACCTTTGGATGTGATTCTATATTTTTTTAGTCGAAAACAGTTGGAGTAAGCCTTCAGTTGTTGAAGATCTAGCAGTTCCAAATGGTAATTTGTGGTTCTTAGCAACATCACAATCAGAACAGAAAAAAATCAACAGATAACTTTCCTTGTAATGCAAGGTTATTACTAGAAATTACCCTTCTAAAGATGAAAAAAAGATGGATGACCTAATCTTTTGTGCTAAACCTTCACAGGTGCCTGACATTTATTAAAGCTGATGGGGATGATGTATTATGCTTGCAGGAGCTTAGGAAGTGGATAGAAGCTATCCCTAACTGGTCCTCGAAAAAGCATGTTCCCCAAAATACGATCCTTAACAGTGGATCCATCAGGGTCAAGAGTCATAGAACAACTGTTGTGTTTGAGAAATTGATAAGCAAATGTGTTTCATGTGAAGAACATGTAAGACATTGTTCAACTTAAATGAAGCATGAGAAGTATTTAAACATGATGAACTAACAATAGACAAACTTTTATCATCGCCAATGTAAATCTTGTCTTCTCCAGTATAAGGGGTAGGTGATGAGATATTGGCAATATCATTGGTGATGTGAGAAGTAGCTCCTGAGTCAACAAGCCATGAGGGAGTAAGCTTGGCTGAGTAATGAGCACACATTTTAGCAAGTTTAGCAGGTGGTACTTTGCCAAAAATATCAGGATTCATGCGATCAAGCTATCAATGGCTTCATGACTGGTGGAACCACAAATTTGACATGGAATCTTGGAACCAGAGGAGGTTGAAGATCGAGAGCCTTGATAATTGGATCGGTTAAAGTTGCCACGATTATTGCTATTGAAATTTCCAAGATTGCTATTCAAATGGCGATTTCCCCTCTTTGAGTTGAAATTGAGATTATTTCTACCTCGATTAGAATTATACCGAATAGGGGACTGGGAAGGCTGATTGTGAGCTGCAATTGCTTGTGGAGATGGTATGGGGAGAACGGTGCCTAAGATTGCAAAAAAAAGGCCTAAAAAGGCTCAGTTGAGAGGAGGAAATTACTTGCTTGCGACGGGCCATAGAGATTTCCTTGGTAACTGGTAAGTAAAAGGCCATGTAATTCATCAAGAGAGGTGGATGAAAGACGAAGCATGATGGAGTCAATGAAGGACTCAAACTCATCAGGTAGGCCATGAAAGTAGCTGCAATTAAGTCATGGTTGGACACCGGAGCTCCAGCAGCTGTCAGAGAATTGAAAATGTCCTTAATTGGTTGCAAATACTCGGAGATGGATTGATATACTTTTAAATCGATTGGAGACGAGATCAGAGTTGATGAAACTGAGCATCAGAGACTCCTCCAAATTGCTGTTCAAGCTTCAGCTATAGCTCACGAGAGGAAGAAACTCCAACGGTAAAAGGGACGATTTCCTCAGAGTGGAATTCAACTAGATCAGAAGATTTTAATCCTTTTCGTACCACCCCTCAAATGGAGGATTCAAAGAACAATATGGTAGAAGCGGTAACAGACATGGTCAGTTCCATCAATAATTCCAAGAAGCTTGTAGCGTCTGAAAATTGGGGCAAAGAGAGCACGCCATGGAAGGTAGTTCGAATGCTTGAGCTTGATAAGAACCATGCTTCCGATATTCTGAATTGTGAGAGAAGTGTAGGAGTTCGTAGGATTAGGTTCGATGAAGAACTAGGGTTTGGAATCATTGAGGAATCGATCGGAGAAGACAATTCGGATGGAGATGCCATGACTACAATTGATTAAGATTCAAGAAGAGAAGAAAATCAAGATTCAGAGACGGAGAATCAGAGTTTTGACAAGAACTGATCAAGAATCAATCAAGATTCGGAAAGCTGAAGAGGATCGCAAGATACCGTATAGATGTTAAACTTTCTTCTTCATTTGATAATTAATTCAATACATGAGATGCGTATATATAGAGTACAATAAAATCCTTAACTACAACTAATTACACACAGGTATAACAAACTATTTTATGAGTCTACTATGAGTAACTAAATTGGATGACTTGGCATTCTCCTTAATATAACCAACATATGAAACCTATCCTGTCCTAGCTTAATAACTACTTCATCATCATGGGCAATTCCATCTCCCACAAGCAGTCCCATGCAACCGGAAATGTCATATTATCTGACGGGTCCGCGCATGAGTTCAAAATGCCCCTCCCTCACCGTTGCTGAGCTCATGCTAGAGAACACCCAGCAAGTTGTTGTGGAATTCGGTTCTGCTTTCTCAAAAAAAAAAAAGAAAAAAAAAGGGCAACCCCGTGCCATCAGACATTAAGCTTGACATGAAAAAGGTTTACTTAATACTGCGAATGAAGCGAGGGAAACCAGTGTCGTTGTGATACAAAGAAATCTGCGGTGTTTTTAAAGTGCAAATTTGGCTTTACAAGCGAGGTCGCTAAGGTTTTTACCTTTGTTTGCCAGAATATGCCTGGTAGGTGATCCAGGGCAAGCTTTCGTGTTACCAAACAAGGACAAGGAGTATATATAGAATGGAGAGGACGTCAACCAAGGTCATGAGCAGGGATGTGCCGGAGTTTGTTCTGCCGGAAGATTTGGACTCAAGACCAAACTATATGAGTAGGCAGCTTTCGGGCAAGGGTACTTGGAAACCGAACTTGGATACCATTAAGGAGAAAACGGCTGACAAGAAGTCTCGTTGGTTATTTTCAACTCTAATCAAGAAGAATGTTGTTGATTATGATTGATGTAATGTGAGATTAATTGTATGCGAACTATATGTGTGTGTGTGTGTGTATATATATATATATATATTAGAGCTTAATCCTAAGAGATATTATATGATCGAGATGGCAAAAGGGTGTAAAATTACATGTTCATCAACTAGTGTCGGGTCATTTTCAGTTTCAATGGGATCTTGAATGAGTCGGATGTATTTTGATAATCAAAGGGTCTTACTCTTCAATCTTCATATAAGTATTATGATAATATTAAAGTTCAATATTTCCGCATACAACACAACAAAATCATTTTCAATATTTTCATTAAATTAGATTAGCAGTGAGAAATTGATCCGAGAGAGATGATGAGGGAATTTTCATTTAGTTTTGACAAATGAATCAAGAATAATCTAAGATATCTAGCCAAAAATGGAAGGAACCAGATGAAAATCATAAAACTAGAATCTATGAAAATTAAATTACTTAATGGGCCTATCAATGGCATTGGGGGAGACTTGGGAAGCAAGCAATGGGAAAAAAGCTCACTCGTGGACCGCCCGGGATGCCAATCGGATTGGAGCCCATTGGAATTTGGGGCAAGCAAGCTATTGGTTTGGTTTCAAAACCTAAAACATAAGGTATTTACATGCAAGGAAGGAGAAGTAGAAGATCCCATGGCAGTTTCATCTATCCGATCACTACTGCTCTCCAACTTAAAAGAGTAAATTGGTATTAGCAATCATAAATATTTTGTTTCATATATTAAGCAAAACAAGAAGAGGTTCAATAGGTACAACCTCTTGAGAAATGTGTTGTCATAACTCAAATAAAAACACTCTTAATCATCACAGGAATGTGTATCATAAGAAATCATACTGGACAATCTTAAAATTACAACGAAAATTGAAGCATCGTCTGACTAATAAAAAAGTAGTTGGACATGAATAGTGTATTTCTAAATCCAATTGATTGCAAAGAAAAGAAGAAATGAAGGCTAACATTCCAACCCTTCGTGTAATTTATTAGCTTGCAAGCCAAAACTCTTAATTTTAAATATATAGCACGTACTAGGCCATCGATCGAGCCAACATTCCCCGAACGTCCTCAGCTGATTTCTGCCTCTCAAGCTCCTCTACTCGCATTCTTCTTCGGAACTCTTCAATAAATTGACCGGCTTTGGCATCCACTCCGCATTGACGACGTTCTTGTGCTGTTGCAGACAATGTTGCCCAAAATTTATCAGCAGATTTCTTCCTCTCAAGTGCCAATGTGTTACGGAATTCTTCTATAAATTTATCCGCTTCCGCGTCCACTCCACATAGACGATGACGTTCCAGTGTTGTAGGAGTAGTAGCGACTATAGTTGTAGTAGTGTTGGTTATTTTCTTATAAACGTCGTCCAAACCCAAGGCTTCCTCATCAAGATGAAGCCCATCTTCCAAGACATGATGATCATGCAGATCCCCATGAAGCACGTCATCTTGGTCACTTGTATTTGCTGTGGCAATGCTACTTTGTGAACCCTTCGTTTCGTCTTGCGACCTGCGCATTAAAAGGCTTGGACTTGGAGCAAGTATGAGGGGTTTGTCGTCCTTACAGCCTCCTTCCGTGCGTGATAGCGAGAGGCTCTTTCGGGTCGACAGATGCTCCTGGTAGCAGTAGTCATTGTATTGACGGTAATAGTGGTGGTGCTGGACTAAAGGACGAGTACTAGAATCGTATTGGGAATTAAGACGGAGATTTGATGATCGCCTCACAAGGCCAAGGGGCAGTTTTGAGCGAACCACACGCATCAAGTGTTTCCAACCCGTCTTAGTCTTAGCCTTAGGGGATGCGAACTTGTCTGATCTAGGGATTAAGCAAGACATCGATCACACAATACAATAGTGCTACTAGGTTATTCCAATTTCCAATGGCCCTCGGTTTATGCAATAGCTTTTGATTGAAAGAGTTTTCTAATAACCTAGATTATGGGGGGGACATAAAAATGACGGTCATCAGTGTTTTCGTGAATTAATTTGATATTATGGCTTGAACAGATTTTTCGCCAATAAATTAGATTTAGAATTCATTCTTTGAGTCCGTAATGTTCTCCTTAATTACTACATGGTACTTGCCCTTAATAGTCTCTTTACAGTTTATTTGTTTGATTTTGAACAAGTTTAGCACCATCTATCTTAAATTAAGCTAATGAATGATACGAAAAGTGATCTCTCTCTTTCTACGGTAGGAAACTAGGAATAGGAGTAGGCGATGATGTATATTGTGCGATAATAATTCACATATATTTCTCGGGATTCTAGAAGCGGAGGAAATGAATTACGAAGTGAATAATTTTAAAAAATCAAATGACATTCATCACAACGAAAGATTTCAAATGTAGATCAAATAACCGAGTGGATTGAAATGTTTAAGGACTCTTTTGGTATTTTGTTATTTGTTTAATTTTTTCCATTTGAACTCCTAGATTTTCTAGAGCTAAAAGACATAATTATTAATAGGACTTTAAAATGTTTGTTATCTTATCAATAATTTTTTAGGTTTTCTCATACTTTCTAATCCATTATAATTTACTTGCTTTTTCCGGTTTATCGTTTGATTTCATTCTCTCGTCACATTACGTCAATTTTTATAAAGTTTTAACATGTATTGTTATCTATTTGTATAAGCAAGATTAAATTCATTATGCACACATAGATATAGTCTTCTGATAATATGATTAATTAAGGCTTGTTTGGAGTCATCAGTCATGCCCGCAATTGTGCATGGATGAATTGATTTACCGTGTATATGTGAGGATGTAGACAGTTGTTTTCATATATAAATTAATTGATATAAGACTCGAAGTACTTCCTTTATTGCAGTGTCCACGACTTCTTTATTGGCATTTCTCTTAAGAGTTGAGAGTTGAGAAAAAGAAGGCGATGGATAAATAGATAAGATTCTTCGGACAACAGATCTATTTTTACCATAATTGAGAATGGGATTTATCCATGTATATTCAATTCATTCAACAACTCATTGTGATATGATCATTTTGTTAGCGAATTATAGAATCCGATCCAGAGCAGTAATCATGACACAGTTAGGTATACGATCCAATCCCAACTAATAAGCAAGCAATATCATCAAGACCACAGAATAATATGCCTTTTGATTAACTAATTGCATATATACATATGCTGCTTCCAGCCCTCCGGGTAGGTCCAGGGAAGAAATTGACCACATAATACTAACTTGTATCGATCAGTGCAATCCAGCCAATTAATCGACTATATGGACAACCATTCTATAGATAGTTGCGTTTAGTCCATGATTGTACCTTCATGTTCATTAAGTTGTGAACAATACACAAATGTCATATAATTTCTGTTTCATAGGAACTCACTCGTACAATGAGGAAAATGGTACGTACAGGCATCTTTCTTTAATACTTGTGTTTACAGTGCTAAACTCAAAATCCTAAACCCTAAACCCTAAACTGGTGGGCAATCAGAGCAGAAAATGCCAATTGATGAGCTGATATTATACTATATATTTTACCATAATCTTAGTATTAATTTATTTGTTATTTTGGTAGAATTTTGATACTTTGAATTATATTTCTAATGTAGGATATTCGACTTCCACTTGAGCAAAACATATTCAAACGGATGAATTTTGCAGTGATTCCAATTGGAGGATGTTCGTTGGTCTTTCAACATGTTCGTATCAAAGTTTTATACTTTTATATCAAGCAGTTTAATTATGGCGATGAAATAAAGGAGCAGCGCGCAGTGGTGTCAAAGTGACGTTTTGGACTTATTTGAGCTTTTCGGCATCCAAGATGATGTCTTTTGTGTTTGAGGTTTTCTGCAATTATGTTCGTGACATCTCAAGCTTTAATTCTAGCCGTTTTGGGACTGTTTTGGAGCCCTGAAGATCCAGAAACGTGGGATTCTTTGTGGCTGGGCAGATTTTCCAAAGTTAGAATAGGAATGTATTTCCTAGTTATCATATTCTATTGTGTTTCCTAGTTTTTAGAAGACCTTTTCTAGTAGTATAAATAAAGCTATTTAGCCATTAGGGTTAGGGAGGAGAGATGCATTACTTGGGAGAAATTCAGACCTTTAATGTACAAGGTGTTTCCAATCCTATTTCTAGTTAATGATATTTTCTTTAGTTTTTATTATGATTTTTCGTAACAAGTCCTTTTGCTAGGGTGAAGTCACGAGTCTTAGCATGAATATGTGATTTTATTAATTTTCTTATAAATTGATGCATGCTTGCTTTGAATTATTAATCACTGCAATTAAACCATCTAATTGTCTCAGTGATTCGCAACCATTAGGGTATTTAGACAAGTAATTTGATGCAATTTATGTTGGAACATCACCCTGAAATTGAGGAGGGCTTCTTGTGATTAGTAATTGTAAGTTCACTTAAGACGAACATCACGCTCTTAAGGGTTGCATGGGTTTTCAAAGGGTTTTCACAATGCGTAATGAGTCTTGCACGTTTATATTTGATCTGAACATCACAGGTGAGTTGCATGTTAGATATACATTTTCATTTGAACATCACAAGGAAAATATGCATTAGGAAAATCTAACATTCAAAGCATGTATGTGGAAATTCATAAGTAATTGGTAAAATTGTATAGGATTGTTAGTGGTGATGACGAAACTCTAGTGTTTAAACTATTTTCCAAAACTTTTTTCTTTTGCTTTCTTTACTTTGTTGATCTATTTAATTGTTTTTATTTTAAATTCGTTTTTATTATTTTAAATTCCAAAATCAACCTTTTTGAAACTTTGTTCTTAATAATTAGCTAAGGATTGGTTTAAATACAAATTATTCATTCAATTCATATGGAAAACGATCTTGCTTAAGCTACTACACTATGATAACCTTATATTCTTACAAGTATTTTTAAATGTTTTTATCCTACTTTTGCAGGTAAAAATTCTATTATCAGTCTTATAATCACTTGGATTATTCAACTATTAATAATCTAGTGTTATTTGGGGCGCTGCACTATACACAGTTACACACACTACTTGCATATGTGAATATATCTGATATATGCACGCAATCAGGCTCAACGTCTCGCCGTCCTATCAAATTTCGCCTGCGTGCACACATAGGCAGGCAGACTGCAGTGCAGAGGGAGATTCATGATTCCGTGGTCGCATAACATCTACGATTTGTGGTCGTAGGCTTGACGTTGTGGGGCGCCACCAACTGGCCAATCAAATTCAATACCAAAAACAGCATTCAATTCAATCCCGTGTGTTGTGATCACCTGCATATACATATATATATATATATATATATATATATGTCATTACTCTTTTCATCTATCAATATTTCATGTTGTTATATATGGTTTAATAAAGGGATGTGATATCCACACACTTTATTTTATTTCTCACATACCTTTTTAATTTTCGGCCGTCGCATTCGATGAATTGAAGAAAATCAATGAACAAAAATTATAAAAAATATGTGAGAAGTAAAACAAGATGTGTAGATAGCACATCCCTTAATAAAAAAAGAAATGAATAAAAAAATGGTCGCTAGAGGATGATGAAGATATGGGAGTGGAAAAATGCTCGAATTTGAAGGACAAACTGATTAGACCTGGTCCTGTCCAGTTGCATTGCATTGCTGGGCATCTTCCCAAGATAACCACAAAGACAAAAGCTTTTTGTGTGTGATCATATAATATATAAATATGTTACCAGTGAAGAGACTACAGACAATGCAAGTTGCTGTCCTTCCTTCTTTTCCCCCAACAACTCTATATTCTAGTATTAATAACGGAGTATGATTTTCTTCTTTTTTGTTCTTATTTTTTTTCATTCCCTCGTATCGTATATTGTTTTTTATTTTTATAAAAAAAATTAATATAAAATGTTGACGTAATTTAATCGTAACCATTCAAATAGTAAAGGAAGAAAAGAAATAAAGATTAAGAGGGAAGAAAATCATTCTTCATCGATAACATTGTCAATGCCCGAACAGAACCATATAATACACAGTAGATAATACTTGCATCTTTTTATGTGGCTAATGCACATATCCTCAATTTGTGAATGACATATTTTGTTTGAATAAACCTAATAATTGAAACTGTTCGATTTATTAATCTTTATTTGAAGATCATTCTTTCAAAAATCATTCACACTGAGGAAGGTTTGCGGGTTGAGGAAATATTTGTGCCAAGTGAAATTACACATGTCAATTCATAAATCCAGGCAGGGTTGGGCAGAGGAGATCTTAGCATAGCAGATCCGCACTCGTATTATCCATTATAGAGCAAGTCCAAGACGCCCATACCAATACCATGCTATGTTATCCGAAATGAATTTCTGTATTTTTTTTTTTTTTTTTTTTTTAAGTTTTAAGAAAACAATAACAATGCTTTCTTTTTCTTATCCAGTTTTGGTAACATAATTTAAGGAATGTCTTTTTTTTTTTTTTTTTTTTTAGTACATTGATATTTTTACATTAAGGGGGAGTTCAACAAAGTCATGAGCAGTTTAATTTGGTATCGAATTCGTCATTCACGAGATTCGAACCTAATACCTCTCACTTTCAAGTAAAGAGAAATATCACCAGACCGTAATACTAAGTGACTTAGGGAATGCTTTTTGATCGCTCTGTTGATACAAATACAAAAGTAAAGTTATGCAAGTGCAACCCCAAATCATATATCATATCATGTAAAGTTACTTGAGATCCTCATTAGACCAGTCTTCTAAGCGAAGCTGCCTTCCTGATATTTGCCACTTCTCGCATTCCCTTTTCTAGAAAAAAGAAAACAAGATTTTCTCTGCATTGTTAGTTGTTAATGTTTATGCTTTAGAAACAAGTTAGATAATTGAAGAAGTAATCTAGTAGTGGTAGAACTTGATGTATAGTCCTGGTGGTTAAATGTACGGAAACTTTATAACCAACATACTTGTATTGTAAGCAGTTAGATTATCTAACTTCACCACCCAATACTCTAATAATTTCTCTTTTCTATGTCGGACCCGACATTTCTTGGAAAGGGAATGCCTATCCATGTTTGATCAATCCAATTAACGTCTGCCATGAGTGCCGTCGGATGCCCTACAAAAACCTACTCTTCTCATCTTCTCTGTTTATTCATTTAACTTGCTTTCGAAGTTACTCTTGTTAGACTTTCAAATGAAATGGCAGCTGGTAAATTCAATCATGAAGTTTTGTTATTATTATTATTATAATAATATCCATTAACGTTAAAAAGTGAAGAGGCTCACTATTATTTGAATTACTATGTCATGGTTTAATTTTCTAAATGTGAAATTTATAATCAAGAGACTATGTTTTCTTACATGTTAAATTCATTCAAATCAAGCACATGAATAACATTTATTTGGTAAAAGGTACAATAATTTGGGCAAGGCAAATAAAGACTTAGTAGTCAAATTATAATATCATAAAATTTTTATTTTGTAAAACAAGAAGTTAACATCTGCCTACAAATCACATTATTATTGTCTTTAACTAACATATTACCACCTACTAGACTTCCCAATTATTCTAAGAATATCATTGGATAATGCTAGGAAGACTAACTTTTAAAACTAAAATTTTAAATTATATAATATTATTAATGATTGAATTATTAATTAAAAATTAATTAACGTATTTATTTTTTATTAACGACATAATTGATAAATTTGGTCAAAAAATTTAATCTACCGAGCATTGCTCATTTGAATATCCAATGTTCTAACATGCATCAATGCGCCTGTCTTCCTTCATCCGTATCATGTATGCCAGTTGCAGTATGGCGAATGGCTATATATACTATATCACTTTTGCCTCTCACAGCGCTCATCCCTTCTCAAACTCACAATTGTTTCGGGCTTGCTGCGCAGTGGGTTGCTAAGCCAATTAATTACAAATTAATTAATGGCTACTTCCACGCCCGCCATTATTAAGCTCTGCAGCCTTCTCCTCCTTTTAGTTTTAGTTTGGGGTGTTTTCGAACAACCCAAAACTTGCGAAGGCGGTGAGTCCTTTGCTTGCAACACAAAAGATGCGGCGACCAAGGACTTGCCGTTTTGCCGTGCGACATTGCCCGTGCAAGACAGAGTGAGGGACCTTCTCGGAAGGTTGACATTGCAAGAGAAGGTTAAGCTGCTGGTGAACACTGCTCTGCCTGTCCCACGCCTTGGCATCAAGGGCTACGAGTGGTGGTCCGAGGCACTTCACGGCGTTTCCAATGTGGGCCCCGGGACTAAGTTTGGTGGGGTCTTCCCTGGTGCCACTAGCTTCCCTCAAGTCATCACAACCGCCGCTTCCTTCAATGCTTCTTTGTGGGAAGCCATCGGACGGGTGAGTTGGTTTTCTATTTTTAATACTCTTGTTTCGATTAATTTTAGTTCATTCGGTAATATTGAAAAAATCTTTGAAGAGTGTAAAAAAAGGCTTGCGCTTTTGGCTTTTGGGCTGTGTGGCAAGCAGCTTTTGGTTCTTTGAGATTTCACCAAAAAAATTAATTGACAATATAAGTTTAACTTATTTAAAATCCTATGCAAGATTATGAGATTCATTCTCAAAGCCAAAGGTCCTACCATGTTTGGTATATGCATCTGTTATTAAACCAAAATCCAGAACCCAAGATTAGCAATAAAAGAGAGTGACGAATCTCCGGGAAAGCAGTATAGTGACATCCTACATAAAACAAAACAGAGATTACAGAGTGTGTGTGAACGTATGTCACATATACGCAGAGAATTAATATTGTTCCACTTTAATTATTTTCTCATAATTATAAAATATTGAAAAGACAGATTTATGGTGCGATGTTAACTAAGATTAGCTTCATGAAAGGCAAGCAAGTTGTATAAACACAAGTTGCTTATTTATTCTTACGTCTCAACTATCAAGCTATTTACTGTAAATTCATTAACATAAAATGGAGGTTAAAATGAAAGAAAATTTGACAAGATCGTCTGATCACATGATCAGTTAAAAACACGCAAGAAAGAGGGTAACTTGTGCATTGAGGCTCATGCATGCGTGAGATCGGATAATATTTAAATGCAAACAATGCTTTTTTTTTTGTCCTAATAAAATTTTTCTCGGTTGAGATATGGGATATATTAACAAGCGGCATTACAAAGGTAGGTCAACTACTTTATACTTTTCAGATTGCCCATGCCCATGCCCATGCCATGGTGCAGAAGCTGTAAGGCATAAAATTTATGTTTCATCCAGATCGAGTACTGGTGCTGGTACTCAATTGGATGAGTAATTTTTCTCAACCTAGATCATGACAAGTATTCCAATGAAAAATCGTAACTAGCGTGCGTCTTCTAGCATGAGTAGGTATATTTATATGTATGATGTATGCATGGTGCAGGTCGTGTCAGACGAAGCAAGAGCAATGTACAACGGGGGTGTGGCTGGCCTTACGTATTGGAGCCCAAATGTGAACATACTGAGAGACCCACGGTGGGGCCGCGCACAAGAGACTCCCGGTGAAGACCCAACCGTAGTGGGTAGATATGCTGCCAGCTACGTTAGGGGGTTGCAGGGAGATGACGGTAACCGGTTGAAGGTGGCGGCTTGTTGTAAGCACTTCACCGCTTATGACCTCGACAACTGGAACGGAGTTGATCGTTTTCACTTTAATGCTAGGGTAAGTACGAACGCAATTGCTAACAACATCGCATATGCATTTATGGAGTATTCGTATGTACTTAAAGCTTCTTTAACGGGATAAATACTTATAATGAAATTGGTGCATGCGTTCGTTTTTCTTCTTCACGTAATGAGAAAAATAGAGTGAAAACTTATTATAGTTGACTGTTCTCCTTAAATGACGGCCCATTGTTTAGTTAAAGTATTTCATACTTAACTCTAGCATGTTTAATTGAAGTAATACTTAACTCTAGCATGTTTAATTGAAGTTATTTGGTAATATAATAATTTAGGGTAGCAGTTATATGTGTGTGTGTATATTTTTATCTATATGACTCACATGTCATCACTAAGTTGGTGATCCACTCTTGGAAATTTATGGCCATGCGCATGTGACTACGAAATGAGACTTGGGAGTCTGCTACCACCCTGCACCTGCAGCCACTTTTAATACTTATTAACTGCCCAACGACCCGATCCCATTATGAGGAGAAGACAGACTCTCATAGCATACATAAAACGCTATTGTGGTATTCTCACGTCAATCATACAACATATGTCACATGCATGTAAGTTTTTCAGTATAAGACGTTGTGTGATAAGCAATCACCTCAAAAGTTACTCTCCACCACCATTGCACTTCTATCCTCCCAAAGTATCTTTCTCAAGTTTATGTTTTAACTCTGTCTTTTAGATTTGATTTGGTTCACTGTAGCCTGTATTATATATTATCAAACTGTCGGACAGTATTATATTATACTGCTGGTGGATTTGTGCACAATTTCCGCTGAAGCAATTAGGGCATATGTGTTGCACTGCATATGAGTAATGCTGCAAGCATTACATTTTGATTACTATATACATATTTAGTTTAGAAGGATTATCCTTTCATGTATGCTGCACTTTGTAGAAATTGTCATCACGTGCGGGTGAAACACTATTGTCGAGTGCATGTTTGGGTTGCACTGCATGTTTGAAATTGGACAATGCATTGCATTTGGAATTGGCAGGTGAGCAAGCAGGACATGGAGGACACATTCGATGTGCCTTTCAGGATGTGCGTCAAGGAAGGAAAGGTGGCTAGTGTCATGTGTTCTTACAATCAGGTCAATGGTGTCCCAACCTGTGCCGACCCTAATCTCCTCAAAAAAACTGTACGCGGCGCATGGCGCCTCGACGGGTAATTAATCGCCATTACTTAACTAATTAACTAAGCACCATCATGCCATTTTGATTTAATCGAAATATTCCGTGGCAGCTACATTGTGTCTGATTGCGACTCAGTGGGGGTGTTCTATAATAGCCAACACTACACCTCAACGCCGGAAGAAGCCGCTGCCGATGCCATTAAAGCAGGTTTGGATTTAGACTGTGGGCCATTCCTGGCCGTGCACTCGGAGGAAGCAGTGAACAAGGGGTTGTTGAAGGAGGTTGACATCAACAATGCATTGGTGAATACTGTGACAGTCCAAATGAGACTCGGGATGTTTGATGGAGACCGCGGGTTCTATGCCAGATTGGGCCCCAAAGACGTATGCAGCCCACCTCATCAGGATCTTGCCCTTGAGGCCGCCGAGCAAGGCATCGTCCTCCTCAAGAATCACGGGCCATCGCTCCCTTTGTCCACCCATCGTCACCGCACTGTTGCTGTCATCGGCCCCAATTCTGATGTTACTCTCACTATGATTGGCAACTATGCCGGTAGGCATTGCACTAACAGAAAGGGGAATAATAAATAAAAACATGCGACCATGTCACTTGTCCCATTATACGATATCTTAACGTGTAATACAATACTTAAATTTTCTGAATTGTTACAATTTGATTACTGCTAGGTGTGGCATGTGGATACACTACGCCCCTGCAAGGGCTTGGGAATTTTGCAAGGACAATTCACCAGGCGGGTTGTGCGGACGTCGCTTGTGCCAACGACACGCTATTCGAAGCAGCCATCGACGCATCCCGGAAAGCGGATGCGAGTGTTCTGGTGATGGGGCTTGATCAGTCCATTGAGGCTGAATTCAGAGACCGAGCTGGGCTGCTTTTACCAGGACGACAGCAAGACCTCATATCAAAGGTCGCTGCAGCATCCAAAGGCCCAACTATTCTGGTATTGATGTCTGGTGGCTCAATTGACGTATCTTTTGCTAACAATGACCCGCGCATCGCTGGAATTGTATGGGCCGGCTACCCGGGCCAAGCTGGTGGAGCAGCCATTGCTCGTGTTTTGTTTGGAGTCACAAACCCAGGTCCAGCCACTAGCCTTTGAATATTTCTCTTTTGTTTTCGACTTCGGAACTGTTATCAACAGTCCAAAAAGATCATCATTCATTTCCTAATGTACGCTTGTCAATCCAAATCTCAGGAGGAAAGCTTCCTATGACGTGGTACCCAGAGGAGTATCTTAACAATTTGGCAATGACATCGATGGACATGAGGTCAAGCCCATCAAAAGGGTACCCGGGAAGAACCTATAGATTCTACAGAGGGCCAGTGGTGTACCCATTTGGGCACGGATTGAGCTACACCAAATTTGTTCTTAGCATAGCAGCCGGCACCGCACCCACTGTGGTTGGAATCCAGCTTGATGGCCGGCATCGCGCCTCTCAAAACACAACCGCAACCATTGATTCGGACAATGTCAAGGCGATCCGAGTAACGCATGCAAAGTGCAACAGGGTTTCAGTGGGTTTTGACGTTGACGTGAGAAATGTGGGTAACAGAGACGGGTCTCACGCTTTGCTAGTGTTCTCTACCCCTCCAGCACAGGACTGGGCACCTCACAAGCAGCTAGTTACCTTTGAGAAAGTGTATGTTCCGGCCAGGGCTCAACGGCGGGTGCGAATCAACATTCATGTGTGCAAGTCCCTTAGCGTGGTGGACAGGTTTGGAATTCGAAGAATTCCAATGGGACAACACAATCTTCACATCGGTGACCTCATGCACTCTATCTCCCTCAAACCAGCCAGTTCATTAGGGTTAGGGGTCATCAAATCTTAATTGCAAACGCAACCATTCTTTGCGACGCAGAAGCATGCGCGTGCATACACAACTTATAAGAGGAGAAGAAAGCAATCCGGATACATGTATGTTATTTTTGGTTGGTTACCAATCTTGATATATGTTTCAAGTTGATTGATCATTGTACAATGATTCGTGATGCAAATGTACTTAATTTTTAAACTGGAAATTGATTCATGGATTAAGCAAGTAAATGTAAAATTAAGTCTCCTAGTTACTTGATATAACATGGATTTGGAGAGTGTATAATCTTGTCCTTCTCTCGTCATTTGATTATTATAAGGATAACATCTTACCGTACTTAATGGTTGGTATTAAGAGAAAATTGTGAGTTGGTTGATTTTTGACAACATCATCCTTTGTTCATTAGACTTAAAAAAAAAAAAAAAAAAAAATCAAAATCAAAATCAAAAGGTATCATTGTAGTTCAAAATTTTCAAAAAAGTTCTATTACAAAGTTCATCAAAATTATATTTACGTAAGTGAGAGATTTTGGATAGTTTTTTTCGCTAACTATATAGTTGACTCACCAATACATGCAAATGCATATTGCAAAATTCTAAACTCGAGCAGCATTATAGCCTAACCATCACCCGCGCGCACAAGCCCCCCCTGCATGTTCTTGCTACGTTCATGTAGGGTGATCAGGCTTGGGCAAACACATCCGTTTTAAGAAGGGCAATTTAAAGGTCATCAATCATGCGAAATTTGTATGTGTACATAGAACATGAGGTTATACATTTTGTGTTATGATATATGTGCAAAACAATGTTGATTTTGTAGAAATTATACATTTTGTGTTATGATATATCTGCAAAACAATGTTGGTTTTGTGGAAATTATCAGAAAGATGGGCTAAAGATTCACTTCTAATAACACCGATATTGTCCCTAACTTGGTAATTACCACGTGGAGCCAAGGAGACTCATCCTGCATGCAAGGTCAAGGGACCCACCATCATCGCACGGGGCCAAGGGGACCCACCCATCCCATGACAGGAGATCCACACATCAGCAACAACGTGGAGTCAAGGAGACTCACCCTACATGCGGGACCAAGGGCACCATCATAGCGCGGGGCCAAGGTGACCTACGCATCACATGGCAGTACTGGCCCGCTCCCTAGCTCTGATACCAAGTAGAAATTATCAAAGAAACGGGCCCAAGGCCCACTTCCAACAACACCAATATTGTCCCTAACTTGGTAATTACCACCTGCACAATCAATCAAGTGTAAGGTTTTACCACAAAAAACCTCGATGTTACTTAGAGTGGAGTAATTCTATTTAAATTGCTTTTCTCGTTTCCCTCTAGCCGATGTGGGATTCAACATATTTGTCCGACTATGAGAAATATATTTCTTAATACCCTTCGACATATATTATGACACTAAAAAATCTTTGGTCGAAGCAAAGCTCGGGGGTTTTCTCCGAAATGAGAGTGCTTCTGTGAGACCTTCAATTTCTAGCATCTCCGGTGGCACCGTGTCACATCCCCGCCAGGGGCGGATCACTTCCCGAGCCCGCTCCACCACCGTAGCACGATATTGTTTGCTTTGGGTTTACCATTCCCTCACGGTTTTGTTTTTGGGAACTCATGAGCAACTTCCCAGTGGGTCACCTATCATGGGATTGCTCTAGCCCCCTTCTCGCTTAACTTCGGAGTTCCGACAGAACCCGAAGCCAGTGAGCTCCCAAAAGGCCTCGTGCTAGGTAGGAATGAGAATATACATATAAGGATCACTCCCCTGGGTGATGTGGGATGTCACACACCGGCCCTAGCTTCAGCTGGGGTCGGTTGCTGTGTCCTTTTCTCCCTTTTCTCCTTCTTCTCTCCCCACAATTCGAGTTTTCCTATTTCTCCAAATCTGTGGGTTTTCCTCTTCCTGGTTCTTCCTTGCTTCGTTTTTCAGCATGTCTTCTATGGAGTTCGTGTCTAGAGTTCCAGCACTTTCATCGACTCGGGTGTTTTCAACACCACCACGTTCTCTTCTGTGTCTGCCGTTTTCGGCAGTGTTGCTCGGGAATATTTTTGAGCTTCAATATGGTGATTGGCTTATGTCGCTTGGATGTCGTACCTCTTGCTTATGGTTGTGCACATGAGGAGGCAGTGAAGGAGATGATTGGCGGCGGTCAGAGAATTGGCTGGTTGGAAGTTCCTTAAATCGACGATGGAGAAGGCAGTGGGTGCTTCTCGGATGTTCTCTTATTTTGAGCTTTTGGGCTCATTTTCTGTTTCTATTGTTTTTTCTTTCTGTTTAGACCTTTTTGGTTGTGTATAGATGTTGTTGGGCCTATGTATGTATGTAAGTTTGTGTATTAGTGTGTTTGGTTGGAATAAAATTTTCTCTTTGACCAAAAAAAAAAGAAAAAAAACATCTGGTCGATGGCCTCTATGAATAGAAACAAATGAAGCTACAGGTTATAGCTACCATCTACAAATATAAGAATGCCATTTTTTGAAACTGTATAGCATATCCTCCTGTATGGAAAATCTAAAGGATTTCGTGATCATGATCGTTCATTATATATTGTGTCGTCAGAAATTATTTAAAATTTAAAATAAATAATATCTAATAAAAACTGACTGTTTAATATACGATAAACGATCATAATCACGGAATTTTCTGAATCCCAAGAAAAGGATCGGCGAGAATACTTTTCTCTTCCATATCACGTTTCATCTGAATTCTCACATGAGCTGTAAGCCTGTAACTTGGAAACCAGAAAACTGAAAATTTAGTTATAATATATAAAGTGTGTACATTTCCAAATAGGTATCTAGGTAGCTAGAAGTTGGCTTACTATGTAGACCAACTCATCAAAGTGATCCTGCTCCCGCCACTGCGGACAATCATATGTTGCATGTGCTCCTAGCTGATGCCTGATGATGTGCATAATTACGCACAAAGCCCTCTGCGCTGACTGATGACTGATGACTGATGACTAGGCAGCAAATACATGTGCAATATCTCAGCAGGCCAAGACAAAAACAAACCGTAACAGCTGGTGTGGCAATGGATCTCCTTCACACACACACACAGAGGAAGATTTTAAGGAAATGGATTCCTATTTTTCAAAAAAAAAAAAAAATGAAAATATCATTTTAATCGTTAGATTTAATTTTAATAAAATCTTGTGGTTGAGATTCTGTAGCCTGTGATTTAATGTCAGCTATAGAATTTCATTAAAGTCAAATTTAATGATCAAAAGAGTGTTCCCATTTTTTTTTGAAAAATAGGAATCCCTTTCTTTAAAGGGTCTGTGTGTGTATATATATATATTGTGTATGGAGTAAGATTTTTTCTTTTCCAAATCTCTATTCATTTTCTTTCCTTCTCTCTCATTTTTCTCTTTTTATAAAAAGTCAATATAAAATATTAACGTGATTTAATCGTAAGTGTTTAAATAGAATAGGACTAGAAGAGGGGTAAAATGAAAGAGGAGAGATTCCTAATTCGTTGTGTGTATATATCATGGACATAATGAGGGAGGAGAGGACCCAACCATTTACCAAATTACCAATACCACATCCACATCCAACATCGAAATTCCAAACAAACAGAGCCCAAGTATATGCATGTATATCTAATCATATGATGATGAGAGAAAAAAGACCCCACATAATTCCCACATAGAGAGAGAGAGAGAGAGAGAGGAACAAGTCCTTAATTCAATATTGTTTTTTTGTTTTGTTTCCGTTGCCTTGTTTTTTGGGGGTTAAAGATTTAATCAGTTTACAGTTTCAGGGACTCATATATACTTGCACCTCTCAAACTCCTTGGCATTGCAACAACAATGTACACTAAAAGCATAGCAGTTAATGTAGGGTGGATTGTCTCGATGGTTAAAGTTTTTTTGTTTATCTCCTTGTGTCTTAGATTTAAACCTTCTACTCTTAACATAAGATTAGTGTATACAATTACAAAAGGGGTGTGATATCCACACATCCTATTTTACTTCTCACACACCCTTCTAATTTTCAGCTGTCGGATCGGATGAATTGAAGAATATCAACAAATATAAATTAACAAGAGGTGTGTGAGGAGTAATTTGAGGTATGTGGATAACACATCCCTTACAAAAAATCGCAATAGGGTGCTTGAAGCACAAGCCATCATAAGGCTTCTAGCATTTTGCATACTACTATTTACGAAGTGAACTTCTTATCTTCCAACTTGTTGCTGAATATGGCTAGGTCTGACCATTTTTGGAATATAAAGTGAAATTCGTTGAAAGTATAATAGAATGAAGCTCATGAGTTTTAATGCCTTTGTTGTTTTTCAAGATTTGGCGGCAATGCCCTTGTTATTCGAAATCGCTATAGTATTCTTGTTATTACAGGGGATAGAGAACTTGGGTTTTAATAATACTCTAACCAATGGCAAATTTAAGATTCGAACTTTGGGACTTTTTATTGTTAAAGGTTCAAGTTTTTTATATAGAAACAAAACGTAAAGTGTGTAAAACAACTTCGGTTAATTCACTGAGACATTTTATGAAACACTAGTTAGGGGGTATTCTATTATCAGGTGAATCATGTTGCGCACATATTATTAGACATCAACATCTACCAAATCTATCTGATGAGTGGTATTGAGAGCACTTGTGGCGCAGTGAGAAACGAGGGTAGCATGATTGACAAGTGTCAAATTTAAAAGTATACATAGAAATCAAACAGTATTATGGAGTCCAAATATAGAGTAAACTTTGAATTTGGTTGATAATAATATGAATAATCTCCATCGCAACTCCAAGATCGTCCTTTACAAAGGAGTGAAACCCTAATTCTAGTAGTAATTAGAAATCTAATAATAAAGAAAACATAATAGAAAATCATATTAACTAGAAAATAAACTTTGAGCTTTTCCTTCTCCCTTTCTTGAACTTTCATATACTTCGTCCCTCAAATTCTCAACCCACAACAATATTAAGATTTGTTAATCTCTCTGTTCACTTTAATTTTTTTACTAAATTTTTAAATTTTTATATATTTTGCTCTCCAAATTCCCAATCCATGCTTCTTATTTTGTTTAGAAAATACACAATCAATTATATATTGACCTGGTGTGATGCTAAAGAGACCGGTTGCTTGAGCCATACTTTGAGACTACATGATGATTAGCGGTTAATGATTGGACTACTTCTTTAAATCATTAAAAAATGAATTCAATCATCAATCATCACATTATGTGGTCTACAAAATATAGTCTCCCTACTTGGCTTTTCCCTTCAGAAGTTAATTTCAAGTTTTCAACATAGAAAAAAAAAACATTTATTGCCTCAAAAAGTTTGATCTCACAACTCCAAGCATGAAATATATTCTCTCGTAAATACTATCCATTTTTTTTTGACATTTATGTGAGGCCCCCTACCTAAAATTCTAGCTCCACTACTGCTCTAAAGGACATTCACATGCGTTTTTCCCGAATTTCAAGTGGTCTTGAGAACACCTTAATCCCAATGTTCATCTGCGCTTACTCAAACTGTTGAAGGCCAAGCTCTTGTTGATAGAATGCAATAAGTCTTAACTAAGGGAATTTGGTGTTTTAAAGGGCATCCTTGATGTTGTTTGGGTGCGTGCTTCATTTCATGCATGGAAAATTCATATATCTGTATTCGATATCTAAAGATGGCCGACGTCTGAATTTTAGATATTACATTCCACCATGTGTGTCTTGGGAGGTTGATTGTTGCGGATATTAACTTGTGTTTGGCAATCTTCTATACAAATTAAAGTAATTGGATACATTCTCTTCCTCCATAAGTTCGTTTAACTTGGTTGTGAGATTTTTCTGATTCTATGTGTCCTACAAGCTTTTCTTTGTAATTTCTTATGTATATTAAAAATACAAAAGTTATATATACATGTGACTTTGGAAGGAATTTGTATTCTTTAAGTTGAGTAATATTTAAAGGACGACTAATTAGCTTTTGCAAAGGCTGATGGATGCAGTGGGGCGGGGTGGGGTGGGCTCAATCGAAAGAAATTCCAAAGGCAAGTCTTTTGATCCATAACCACTTCTGCACATGTTGTTTGTTCCCAGTTATTGGATCAAGCTTTTAGCTTTTCTCATTCTACCATCCTTTTATCTAATTATTAAGCATAATTTCAACCATTTGTGCCATAATCTATATGTTTTGTTTCGGGATCTAATCACCTACTATCGCAACCGTGGAAAGCTAACCAAATTTTGAAATGGATTTTTATCACATTTGATTCATGAAATTGGACAAATTATGGAATTATCAAATTGATTGCATGACCCATATTCATGGACTAAATTGATGAATTTTATATTTCAAAGATCGTTTTAACTGCAATGCCTTATTTCAAAAATCAGGCATGATAACAACCCTTTTAGAATTAATTTAAAATTTTATGTTATGATCTTTATCAGCTAATATACAAAAATGTTCAGTTTGTCACACGTTCTTACGATGGAGTTGACTTTTTTTTTCTAATTTCACTACGTTGTTCAAAGATACCGATGGACCATTTCACAGGAAGGCACCGTCAAAGCATAGAATCGTCAAAAATGAAACGAAAATTGCAGAAAATGAAAAGAAACTTGAGTTTTGCCTCGACTGTAGCAGTGAGTGCAACTTAATTAAATATGAGACCAGACTAAAAGTTAAAATTGAAAATTTTGAGGTGCCCTCCACCTCCAATTCCAATGTCAGGTTTTTTTGGTTTACATCTCTCCAATGACATTTCTTGAACTAGCTAATTATTAAGTTTGTTGCTTTTTTTGGTTTTTAGAAAATCCCTCGACGATATGAGGGGAATTTTATTGATATCGAAAAAAAAAAGTTTGTTGCTTTAATTATGTACTACATAATTTTGTAAAACTAATTATCAATTTCCAATTCAGAAAAATGACATAGTTTAAATGCCAAATATTTTGATGTCTTAGAGTATCTCTAATAGCAATGTCAAATGTAAGTTTGAAGACTTGTGTGGCAATATCAAATTTCATTTTGTTCCAACTCATACATTTTTGTTTGGCAAATGGAGCTTTACCACAGTGATAGAAAACAATAATGCCTATGCATTTTGGTGCGAATCAGTTCTCATTGACCCTTGAGGCATATTTCACATCTCCTTTAAAGATGGTCTAAAGCTATTATTTGTCCCAAAAAAAACATCAGTTTTTTTTCTTATTCAATTAATATTTGTATGATCCACTCTTCAAAACAAATTAATCAAACTAGTTTTCATGTATGACTGGTGTATTACTAAGACTCACACAACAAAATATTTAAAAAATTAACATCAAATTTTCTCATATTTGAAAATTATCAGCACGCAATCTCTGTGCCAATCAATATTGAATTAGCATATCGATTGGGGGTTCTATACTTTTATCTACCTTAAAATTTTATGACATGACATTTTTATTTCACTTAGAATTTGACATCTTCTTTGAGATGCTAATGAGTGTTTGATAGAAGTAATAACCTGTAATTTCGGGCAATATATTAGTTTGAAAGCATTACAACAATTAATTAATCTGTATATTATAGTTAAGCTTACGTAACTATCAAGTTTTCTGGTAGCTAGCTGGCTACTTGTTAATTTTTTTCATCAAGAAAGAATACATATGTTATTTTCTTACGCATGCATCACATTGTTGAGGGATGTGTGTAGTTTAACGGCTTGGTTCATGAACCGTGCCTTAAAATATCGAAAGCACCTTTGATTGAAGTCACTAGTGTTTACATATAAACTTGGATTAATTTAAATTAATTGGAGACTTGTCAACCTATATAACCAACTCTTGTTCGTTTCAAGCGTGGTGGGTGTAAGGGAATTATAATTAGGGTTGAGATGAAAACATAGAACTCAAAAGCTGCAATATATTTAAAAGAAATAAAAATTTACATATATTAGTAAATCAGTAAGGGAATTATAATCAGAGTTGAGATGAAAACATAGAACTCAAAAGCTGCAATATATTTAAAAGAAATAAAAATTTACATATATTAGTAAATCTCGTGAGTTCAAAATTCAAATAAATGTATTGTATTTAAAATAGAAATAAAAATGGAATGGGTGACATTATTAGATAGCAACTTTTGAGCAGAGCAACAAGCAAGAGTCACACCACCACCACCACCACTGAGAGTGTCTGAGAGGATGTGTCTGAGTCTCTGAGAGAGTGTCTAAGCATTTCCAACCCAACCCACTCCAATCCCAATTAGGCTGGCTTTGTTGGCCATTTTCACTCATCAAGCGAATAAACCAAGAGAACTGGTTAACGTCGTCATAAAGCTGCACGTCTTTGCACATGGGACTGGGACGGACGGATACCTTCTTCCCACGTGAAATGTCATCCACAAGACACGTGCGTCCCTCTCTTCTGCAGCTGCACAGCACAGGGTTATATATTTAGCTTAGGGAAAGCCGAAAGCCTCTCATTGGATGAATTCACCCACTAATCTCATAGTTAATTAATTAATCATCATCACTGTAAAAAAATAATAATAATAATGCCGTCAAATTGAGCAAAGTGCAAGAAGCTTAATTATCCATGTTTAGGAGAATATTTAGGAGCTCACGTCACATATTGCCCCCTTGGACACAAACATGTCTTTGAGAATGGGATCGAGCGTTTCCAATTAATTAACTAGTACACAATTTTAATCAAGTTTCTTTGTTTAAGGATTTAATCCCTGTATTATATAAACTTTCAGTACTAAAGATTGGAAAGAGAGATCGATCCCCTACTTTTCTCCTTGCATGACGATGCTAGCTATTGCTGCTTCTCTCCCTATTCTCCCTTTTAACAAGGATTCATCTTCATCTTCTTGGAAGCACTAATTCATACAATAATTAATAGCTGAGGTGGGAATTCATTTTCTGGAAAGCAGCATATATAATGGAATTCTATACTTATATATAGTCGAATATCGAATAAGTTCCTCACCCTTACCTTTTTTCCTGCTTTCTTTACTGACTACTTAGGGGAATGTTTTAAGCCGACGGATAAGAATCTTACCTATGTATGTGCTTGGATCTATGTATCTATAAGACTTCATACGTGTTTCCACCAAGGAACAAGAGCTTGAATCTGAAGATAATGTTTTAAGCCAGTCACGAAATGTCATGTAGAAATATTAAAACGCATGACAACATATAAAAGTTTTGAAATATCGTCACTTTAATGTCCCGTTGCATGTAATTAAGTCACTCTTCTACCAAAATATACATGCAAACCAATAAATGCAAGTATTAGTGATATATATATATATATATATGTATGTATGTATGTATGTATGTATGTATGTGTACATATGCAAGTATTTGGGATCTCTCAAATAATTTTATTTGAGGGACACATTATGATGGGCATTATGTAACTTTTTAACGATCCAAATCATCTATATTTTAGTACATTATTCATGATCATCCTTGCAAAAACTTAGACAAATCCAAAACCGTTAAGCCACATTCATTTGTAGTGAAGAAAATAGATGAATTCTTCAAAGAAGCACTAAAATGGCTACCTTCTAATTAAGTGGTCAAATGATTTTGGATTTTGATGAATCTTTGCAAGAATGATTTATGAATTAAGATATGAACATTCAATAGTTAGATCGTCACTCATCATAAATTCAGTCCAACAAGATAGATATGTTATAGAGTATATAACTTCGATCATAAGGATCAATTTCTAATCACATAGCTTCATAATAATTCTATAAAGCTTTTGCATAATTTCCTTCAGAGTGAGCAGACATCTGTTACTGCATGCTGTCATTAAATTCAAAAAATCTTCATTCTAGAAACGTAAATGAGATTTTCATCTCATACGGCTCCTTCTTTATGCGCATAATGATAATAATACATGGAATAAAAAATAAATAAAATATCCTCCTTATAAACTAAAGGGGGCAGAAGTGATAGTGGGCTGGTTTGGTATTGTTATGCTTTGTAAAAAAACTGATTCTGCTGTGTTGTGAGAATAAGCTCATTTTTGCTGCTACACGTTTTCATCCAAAACTGTGAAAATAAGTTGTTTTTAAGTGTTTACCAAACACCTTTTTGAGCTCAACTTTTTTTATATATCCACTTTTTATAAAAGTACTTCAGTACCAAACAAGTACTTACAATCCACTTTGACTCATTTTTATAGTTTACAGGCTTTTGTATTACCTCTTCTCATTGAAATAGGATCCACACAAGGAAAAACGCTTGTCATTCGTTGGTTATTAGAGGCATCTCAAAAACGTTCAGGTCGAAATATGGTTTTCAAATTAAGTTCCGAATTAGTAGATGTTGCCAACGGGAGTAACGATGCTTTGGGTCATTTATCAATATCAGTAATTTCAAGTATGGTTATATGGGAAGGAATTTACCCACTAGTACAAAAAACACTTTGCGCAAACGCAGGTCCTTCGTCGCGCAAAGTCAAAAAACGTCGCGCACAAACCGTCGCGGCAAGGCAGTGACAGAAGGCTTTGCGTGACGCAAGTAACCCCATCGTCGCGCAAAGACACTTTGCGCAACGTATTTTGCGCGACTCAACATCCGTCGCGCAAGTTTCTTTGCACGACGCATGTAAAAGCTTCGTCGCGCAAAGTGTCTTTGCGCGACTCAACCTACGTCACCCAAGGATCTTGCGCGACGTATTTTGCGCGACTCAACCTACGTCACCCAAGGATCTTGCGCGACTCAACCTACGTCACTCAGGATCTTGCGCGACGTATTTTGCGCGACCCAACCTACGTCACTCAAGATCCTTGCGCGACGTAGACTATAGTCGCTCAAAGTGTCTTTGCGCAACGCATGTTCCCAAGTTGCGCAAAGATACTTTGCGCGACGCAGTCTACGTCATGCAAAGATACTTTGCGCAACTTGGGAACATACTTTGCATGACGTATTGTATGTCGCGCAAAGTGGAAATTTGGTTTTGGTAAAAAATATTACTTTCTTAATTTTTAATAATATTGTAATTAAATTCTAAATAATAATTAATTAACCAAAGAAAAGTATTTAATTATACAATATATGAAAATGTACATACAAGATGTCCAAATAAAAAAGAAAAAACTACAAGTAATCTTCTAGGTGAAGTGGCTACTGGGTATCGGCAGGGTGAAGTGGCTCGGAGGTTGAAGGTGTAGCAAGATCAGGTATTGGTAGTGAGATTTGGAGGCCGGTCATCTGTATGGCTCGTATAAGATCTCTCATCTGTCCGTCATAAGTATGCAGCTGCTCGCCCTGGGCCCTTATCTGCTCCTTCATCTGCTCACCCTGGGCCCTCATCTACTCGCCCTGGACCTCATGCTGACCCTTTAGGGTTATCACTTCCTCCTTCAATGAATCGACCTCTGTGGTGTTTGATCTGGAAGAAGAGGCACCAGTCTCACGAAGTCGTGCTTTCCCCATGCACCGAACAACCTTGCCGTGACAACGACCGAAGTTCTGATCTAGGACATCAGTCAAAATCTGAAAACCTGCATCATCAGGTACTGTGACGTCCTCAATTGGGGTCTCCGGGGGAAGTTGCGATGTTGCTTCTTGGAGAACAGTAGTGCTCTTTTCCACCATAAGAGCCTGTAATAATAAAGAAAAAACATATATATAAATAATATTTGAACGATTCATACATATAAGAATAATAACAATCCAACATAACTTCCCCTAATAGTATAGCATTTCACAATCCAACAAATTTTTAGCATCATAAAAATAATAATTTTAAAATGAAAAAAAAATACAACGTAGTCATCAAGAATTAGAAAAAAAACTACCTGGATGTGAGGCCTCACCCTCGACTCTGGATGCTGCGGAAGTGTGATCAGAAGGGTCCGGCTCACGACGACGTCGGTGAGGTCGTCGTGCACTGAGCGGGTGAATGGATACTGATGACGTCGATGAGACAGGCACCTGGGGCCCTATAGGAGTAGCCTCAGTAAGGGGTGTAGGAGGCGCATTGGTCACGCTCCGACGACGAGTGATCAAATGCGACATCTATACACTTAATTTGCGTCGGCTTCGAGTTTGGCGTCACTGCCTTGCGAACGAGAGGGAGAAAGATGAGTCTTAAAAATCAAATTCGGATTCAATATATGGGAAAGAGGGAAAGAGGGAAAGAGGGAAAGAAAAAGGGAAAAATGGAAGAAGGAAAGAGGTTTATACGGGAGGGAAAGAGGGAAAGAAAGAGGGAAAATCAAGTGGTCTATTAATTATATTAAGTGGTCTATTAGATTATGAGGGAAAGAGGGAAAGAGGGAAAGAAAAAGGGAAAAAGGGAAGAAGGAAAAAGGTTTATACGGGAGGGAAAGAGGGAAAGAAAGAGGGAAAATCAAGTGGTCTATTAATTATATTAAGTGGTCTATTAGATTAAGAGGGAAAGAGGGAAAGAAAAAGGGAAAAAGGGAAGAAGGGCTCACACAATCATCCATGTGGTGACAAATGCTTCATGTCCGGTTACAGTTGTCAAGGGCTCACACAATCATCCAAACCATAAAAGCTCAAAGAAGCTATCTTTCAAATGATAACTGGTACTTTGAATTATAATGTGTTGAAATTAAAGGAATCAGGCCTTGGGTATATTGTGGGTTTTCCATTTTTTTTTTCTTTTTCTAATTAGAGTGGTATTATCCGCATATAATATTAAGTAGTCTATAAGAAAGAGGGAAAAAGGGAAAGAAAGAGGGAAAATCAAGTGGTCTATTAATTATATTAAGTGGTCTATTAATTATATCAAGTGGTCTATTAATTATATTAAGTGGTCTATTAATTATATTAAGTGGTCTATTAGATTAATTATATTAAGTGCTTCATGTCCGGTTACAGTTGTCAAGGGCTCACACAATCATGGAGGAGGTACCCCTCCATTCCTAAAACTCTTCTCTTTGTTGCTATTTCGTTTCTACCATGTTAGGTTGTTTAGTTGTTATTTTGTTTGTTTGTTTGTTAATTGTGTGAGAATATGATTGGAACATTGAGAAAATGTTTGATTTATTGATAGGCACTGTTAAACAAAGAAAGATGGAGCCTTCACAAAGGTCGTTTACTTGAAGCCCCACTACTTGGGAAAACTACAGAAGCATGAGGCATCAAAGAAGAGGCCTCAATACTTGGTGGAACGCTGGATGAGCCAAGAAAAAGGTGCCTCTGGAAGAAAGCTGAAAGCCTTTGACGGTCACTTTGAATTCGACCATTGGATTCTTGCAGCTCATCCAGCTTCCTCTTCATGCCCGTCGAATAGTTATTTGCAAGCACATGCAAACTTCTATTCTCGTACTTAAGCAGTTTGATCTCTTGCTTAAGACTTTCCACCTCCGCCATCAAGGATTCAACTTGGCGGGATCGAGCAAGAAGGCGTTGGCCCATGTTGGACACAGAGCCCGCACACTGAACGCTGATAGCTAGGGACTCTTGAACGGCCACCTCATCGGACCGTCCTGAAAGCAACCTACTATCTTTTGGAGTGAGGAGGTTCCTAGCTACTATCGTAGCTGTTGTTGCATCCGTCATTATGGAGTCTTCACCTGTAAGAGGGCCGTTAGAAGATAAGAAAGAAGGGCACCATACATTTACCTGACGCGGCGCACTCGGATCGCTGCTGAGACTCAAATCCAAGCAAAGGTTAGATGGGTTTGCCATTTTTCAAAGATGTTAAAAGAGGAAGGTTGATGGAGTAAAATCTGAAAGGGCCGAAGACGATTTTCACAAATGAGCAATCTTCAAAGTGTGCATGTTGGAGGTGATCGTTACCTCTATAAAAAGGAAAGGCGGCACGACCACCGATTCAAACAGCCGGATCGTTACCTCTATAACGCGTTCAACTTTGTCAAAAGATCTCTGACAAAGTTGAAAACACGTGAAGGTTATCATCCCAACTGCGCACTTTTGCCAACATGCGTGGTGACAGAGCCGCACCCGTGACTACTTTTGCCATTCAGAAATCGAAGAGGCGCTCGCTCAGAAATCGAAGAGGCGCCTGCTCAGAAATCGAAGAGACGTTTGTCGACAAGGGTAAAAGAACAGTACCACCACTTGCTATTAAGAAATCCCTATATATGTCGACCTTCATCTCTTATGGCAAGGCAGACCTGAAGAAAATGTCCAACTCTTCCTCACCTCTGAGGGCGCACTCCCAGCAAAGCCTCTTGAAATACTTAATTTTTTCTCCCCCAAAGAAGATACCAGATACCTGGAGTACAGATGAGGCAGAAGGAAACGGTAGATCGAAGCATGTGGAGACAACCATAACAAATACATGTGCTGATTCATTCGTCGTTTCTTCAAAAGCAAAGGTATCTCATATTATCAAGGTCAAAAGCAAGAGTATCTCATATCATGCTCTTTCCCTGTCTTTTCCTTTGTCCTTGTTATTACTCGCATGGCAAAGTGAAAGAGAGCAATCAGAGGAACTTGGAGTCAACTTTCCAATCTGGAACCGACTACCTGGAATCTATTCCTGGTTGCTTACCTAGTATTGCTCTCGAGTAGTCATCTTCAACGGTTGATACACTGCCAGAGAAGGGACAGCTAAGACGGGTGACAATGAAACATCAATCTTTCCAATTCGTATTCAATACGAATTGGAAAGATTGAACAAAGAAACAGGGGAGACCAAAAGAATCCTGCTGCCCAGTTCAAGAGTAGCACAAAGGAAAATCAACGAGTGGAGGAGACCAAAAGATTCCTCCAGCACAGTTCAAGAGTAAGCCTGTGGAATCACCAAGATCAAAGCCTCAGTGCAATTACCAAGGAGAAGTTTACCAATATATTTCAGTACACTAGTTCACTACAATATATTTAGATACGGATATTTCAGTACACTAATTTAGTGAAATATATTATGATATGGACGTTTAGGTACACTAATTAGTGAAATATATTATGCAATGACATTAAATAAGATATCTACAAAACAAAAATATATTATGAGTTTGAATTCAGTACACATTAAGAGACTAAAATCAATATACAATCTGACACTAGATTTTTATTAAATTTTAATCGTCTTAAAAGATTAAAGTTCAAAAATACAATTCTCGACTTGCCAATCTATTTGTTTACTAACACATGGAATTGAAAAAATTTAGCTTGTTAGTTACTAACATGTGGATTAGGAATTTTAACCAATTCGAAGGCTCGTTCTTTGCATATTCATTTGTTCTTTTCATTTTCATTCCTAGATTCTAAATTTCTCTTGTTTCAAATAAGTAAACGTTGCAAAATATTATTCTTAAAGGTGCGAACGAGATAAACCATCCATAGATGTAGGTTTTAAAGTGTAAATAAGGTGTTGAAGGAATATTGAATGAGGTTGCATGAAAGCATGGCGAAAACATTGTCAAGATCCAAGGGAGGTAGCTGCTGCAACTAGTTTGCAGTTTCTACCACCCAAACTGAAGTAAAGGGAAAAAAAAGTCGCTGACTTTGCGTGACGTATGTGGCGTCGCACAAAACAGCTTTGCGCGACGCACGTGCACTTACGTCGCGCAAAGCTGTTTTGCGTGACGCACGTGCACTTACGTCGCGCAAAGCTGTTTTGCGCGACGCCACATACGTCACGCAAAAGATGTTTTGCGCGACCTAAGTGCACGTGCGTCGCGCAAAGCTGTTTTGCGCGACTCACGTAGCCCTGCGTCACGCAAAGTCAACAGAAAAAGCGGTAAAACTTGCTTGCTTTAGCGCCAAAATCTTGCGGGACGCACAAAACGTCGCGCAAATGGCCTTTGCGCGACTGCACTTTGCGCGATGAAGATTGGCGTCGCGCAAAGTGCAGTCGCGCAAAGGCCATTTGCGCGACGTTTTGTGTTTAACGTTACGCAAACATACTTTGCGCGACACATTTAGCTGCGTCGCGCAAGTTTTCGTCGCGCAAACATGTTTTTGTACTAGTGACCCCACTATTCCAACCGGGGAGAACAGGCCGTTCAACAAGGGTTATCTACATATCTACATGCATGTCCTTCGTTACAAGCAGAGGGAAATGGCAGAAAACAAAAGTTTCCAAGACCTTGCCACCCAGCCTCACCCTGACATACAAATGATGAGATCCTTTCCTCCTTTTCAGAACGTACGTACTACGTAGAGTGGACACGGCATGTGTTCGAACAGAACACAAACGGGGTACTACTTTCATACAGATTAAAAATAAAAAAAAACATATTTTTCGCATATATTCATGATATATATACTTGAGAGCAGTAACCTAAACTCCATAAAATTGAACTACCTCCCTCCCTCCTAGTCCTAGCTAGATTTCTCTCTTCTGTTTCCTCCAAAGAGTCCAGCTGATAGACAGATGGGAAAAAGAGACAGAGATAATACTCTAATATATAGAATCCCAATTTGTTATATATATATATATATATATTCCTCAAGGCTCCAACGCCAGAAAATGAAAATGATCGGCCTGAAATAATTCACTTACCATATTACAATACCAAACCAAATTAAAATATATTAGAGACAAGACACGTAGTAATTAATTAATACGTAGGCAGCTAGCTCACAACAGATTGACGTACATGCAAATGCAACAATATCGATCGATCATGTATTGATGGCTTGTACCTAAATGGGCCGTCTCATCAAGTTATAAGGAAGGAAGAAGTTTCCCAAGGTTTACAAGCTGGAATTCTAAATTCTTAGCTGTACAACGACGCGTCGCAGCCATCTCATATCTCATATCTCTGTGTGTGAATATCGGAAGAAACAAAACCTCTTGGCCTGGCTTTGCCTTGTAGACCTGCGTGAGTCCAAAATGGTCCCTAACCTATGGGAGCAAGAGCAACAAATTTATCCTCCATTATTGTCTAGTATGTCTCCATCCCATAATAATCTCATTCGAACAGGAAATTTTAGTATTTCATCAATCATATATATCCTCCATTCTTAATATTAATTACATCATCCACAATTATATTTTAACGAACAGAACGATTTTATTGACCTTGTATTTATTTTAAGGCACTTTATTGAAACAAGGCTTCAAGCACCTTACATGTATTTTAAGGCTCGTTTGGTAACCATTTTGTTTTTCATTTTTTATTTTCATTTTTGTGTTAGAGATATAAGAGAAATACATGCATGAGAGAAATGAGGGATATAGAAGAGTTACTAATGATGGTATGGGAAATGTTTAATCCAAAATAAACTTATAAGGAAAAGCACACAAAATGAAAATAAAAAATAAAAAACGTTTGAAGTTATTAGTTTCACTTTCAAAATTTTGTTTTCATTCATTATTTATTTATTTTCGTGTTTCACACTATTGTTCTTTATCCTTCCTTTCTCCCATACATATACTTCATTTGTATCTCAAACACAACGTTTGAAAACTAAAACGAAAATAAAATGGTTATCAAACATAACCTCTAATTTTTTGAACAACGCAAACTATGAGGCATATAATCCTCATGCTAATAGCCAATGAGAAGGACTCCATTAGTTAAATATAATTATTGTACATGAAATTAATTAAGAATATCTGTCGAATTTTAATTAGTTTGGTTCATATAATTTTGGTGAGTTACAGAAATGAGCATGATTATTAAGTTATATATATTGCAAGAGATATCGGCATACACAATAGAGAAAGATGAATGCTATGCTAGTAATTAAGAAATGAAGGGGTGCATTAATTCGTTTATGATTTTGAGTTTATTAATTTATTGCCTGCAGGGATTTGGGGCGAATTATATATTCCTATAATGGATTAATATAAGCTGCCGTTGCTATCTGTATTCTGTTATATGAAGTTGGGGTGGGGATCATGTGCGATATTAAAACGATTGATCCTACAACAGACACTATATAACCACACACACACAGAGTAAATAGATATAATACAAATTCAGAGCTAGTCATACACACACACACACACACACACAAGGATTATTATATGATATGTTGTTAGAGAGACTATTTACTTGAATTATATTTTTTAAACTAAATAATATAACGGTAAATAATTAAATTTATTATTTAATAATTAAAAAAAAAAATTCAACTATCAACCACCATATCATATGAACTAAAAATATAATCTCTCTTACAATGTCTTATTATATATATCCAACTCCAACGCCAATAATGTATTGAAAATGGTACCAAAGGAAAGGAGGGCATTGCCATCGCCATCGTGGTGGTGGCGGCAGCAACTAGCAAGCATTGTTCAAGAGTCTGGCTGATCTGGACACCGGCAGTGGTCCTTGAAACGTGGGACCCAGCACGAGGAAATGACACGTGGACAGTGGGCTTAGAGGATCACAGGGTGAGGTGGCCAAGAGAATGGTAGGAAAGGAATGAATGAATTTTGTGAGGGTAAATAGGGTTTGGAGTTTGGTGGGGGCACGGCGCTCCCCACTTCTCCAGACTCCAGGCAGCCGCACAGGAGAGAGGAAAGGGAAAGGAGGGAAAAGTTAATTATATAAGCTCATGCTGGCTGATGCTGCTTGCAAGTCGCGATCTATATATCCATCCATATTTCATGTGCATTCATTCATTCACTCAAAGAAATGTGGAATGCGGGTGAAAAATTATAAAAGCAAAGCAAAAGGAAAAGCATGATTCCTGTGCCTTGCAATGCAATGCAAGGGTCACTTTCTCTACTTTCACCCCGGCCTTTAAAATTCCTTGTTTTTCCTTCTAAATATATCAATTTCCTTGTTTGCTTGCTCGCTAGCTTATCATCCAATTGACCCACTCTAATTATATTTACTAATCTTCTCTTCCTCAATTTCTCTATTCTTTATAATATCCTATTTATTTTACTGACCGTCAAATCATTAGATTTACTATCTCTCTCTTATTTTTTGAGATTCAATGACAAACTTATCGTATTCTCAATCATCCAATTTGAATAAGGAAAATAATATATTCTTTAACTGGGGATTATGTAAAGAAAAAGGTTGCTACTAATATAAGCTTTTGGTTTATTTTATGAAACTTGCTTAATAAATCAATCGAACATTTGAAATTGCTTTTTGTATTGCTAAAGAAGCATCTTACACTCCGGCCCCCAAAAAAAGAAAGAAAATATCAAAGCATCTCCACATGTCACACTATCCCACACATGTAATGTAATACATTTGGTAGCATTTCTTGAATAATTTGACCACTCATATGAAACAACATATATTTAATTAGTAATAAAAATAACAGATATGCTCTACTTAACGACCCTCTAATCAATTAATCAAAATATTTAAAACTCTAAGCATGTATCAACACGTATTGGAAATTACTTTGCTTTTTTAATTGTGTAAGATTAAATTAATAGAGTCAATTAACTAATCAAATACTTGACATGTCTATGTTTAGGTGTGGATTCGGAAATGACGTATTTTAATTATACAGTTGATCATAATCCACAAAGCAGCATGAAATTATATGTAAATGGAAGACAAGTTGATAATTAATGAAGGAAAACCAATAATCTGAGCAAGTAAATCTTAAAAAAAGGTTTCCTTTATAGGATAAAAGATAAACATGAGTAAAGTAGTGCATTTGGATGCCTTCATTATTCAATTCATTTTGGTTTTCTTTCTTTTCAAAGATCATTCCCATTTTAACATCATTCACTAATCAATGATTCAAGGCAAATTGTCAAGTAAATCCAATATATTATTACAACGAGCCCATACCTTCTTTTTAATATTAATGTGAATCAAACATGAAACTTCCATACATTTATAAATTTCTACTTTATTTGCCGATGTATATACCTAAAACATAGACTAGTTAACTTGCGAGGAAGCTAGAAAAAAAAAATTTTAAATACGAATTAGAACCAAAAAAATAAAAAAATATTTAATTTAAAATTGAGTACAAAATAAAATTATTATGACATTGATCACAATTTAATAAAAGGATAGCAAAAAAAATGATAGAATAATTACTAAATGAATCGAACTTAACAAAATGAACTCAGTCCAGTAATAAGTCACAAAATTAGACTTTTATCAAGTTTACTTAAAATTAATTAATAATTCAAGCATGGTGTTTTTTATTTTAATTTTAAAATTTATTAAGTATTTTGAGTATTTATTAATTCATTAGTCGGAGTTTTGGGGGCAAATTTGGTGGTTCTTTATCTTGTGCGGCCAGAAGTCTGAACCCAAGGACCCGTGATTGATCACTGGGTATATCTGGTCGGAATCATGCGGTGACCGGGTGCACCCAGCGTCATTGGTCATATCGCAGGGTCGTAGGGTTGAGAGACTTGAGAGAGAATCTAACCACTATGTGCAGTGAGAGGTGTGTGCCTGGTGGCGCCAGCTATTAACTTCAAGGATCAAACCCCTTTTTCTCTCTTTTATTTATTATTAAACTTAATTTTATTTTAATTATCAAGAGTCAAAGCTGGCAATTTCTTTTATTAATAAGAATAATAATAAAAATGAGGGCTTTGTTCTCTCCACCACCTTCTCCCCCCCCTCTTATATTTACTCACCAAATTTTTGAGCAGATTTTAAATGCTCCTCCTCCTGCTCCTCCCTCTCTCTCCTTCTCTTGTCTTCGTACTCTCTTTTTTTTATTTTTTGCTTCCATATATAAATAAATACACAATTGTCCTTCCTTCCCTTCGGCCTTCCCTTCCCTTCCCTTGTTTGGAAGGGAATATTGCAGAGAGTAAAAGAGAAGAGAGGAGAGGAGAGGAGAAGGGGTTGATGGTGATTGGTGAAGTCTCTTACAAGAGATTAACAGCAACAATGGCTGCTACTCATTCATCTTCCTGTCTCTCTTCCACTTCCAATGAGAAGAAGCACTGGTGGCTTAGCACCCGAAAGGTATTGCTTTTCATCTTATTTCTTACTTACCACTTGATTCATTCTTTTCTCAATAAAGGCATTCAAATTTGTAGAGACATGAATGTTGATTGCACAGGTTGTTAATGTTTCAACTTTGCTGGTAATATTGATTGCACAGGTTGTGGAAAAGTATATGAAAGACGCCAGAAGCCTGATTGCGACCAACGAACACAGCGAGATCGCATCGGCTGTGGGCCTTCTGGACGCGGCTCTCTCCATCTCCCCCCGCCTCGAGGAAGCCCTCGAACTCAAGGCCAGGTCTCTCCTCTATCTCCGCCGCTTCAAGGAGGTGGCCGATATGCTCCAGGACTACATTCCCAGCCTCAAAATGGCAACCGACGACGCTTCCTCCTCCTCCTCCTCCTCCTCTGGGGGCTCTGACACTTCGTCTCAGCCGCTTTCCCGGGAGCGAGTGAAGCTTCTCTCCTCCAACAGCGGCAACTCGTCCTCCGGGTCGCCGGAGCGGGATCCTTCCTTCAAGTGCTTCTCTGTCTCGGACTTGAAGAAGAAGGTGATGGCAGGCCTCTGTAAAAACGGCGAAAAGGAAGGGCAATGGAGGTAAAGTACAGCCTGTCGGATTGATTGATTGACTGATTGGTTGATTGATGATTGATTGCTTGCTATGCTCTGTTCCATTGCTTTTCCGAATTGGCATTATTTATTTTCAGATCAGCCTTCTTGTTGTGCCTTTACGTTTCACCACTAAATGCACTGCCAACTGTTTTAAATGAAATTCTCGATTTTATATATTTCAAAAGAGAGATCCATTTTAACCGGTTACGTTGTAACGTTGGTAATGTGTCCCCAGTTTGTAAGTTTTGGTAGACTTTTGTAGTTGAGTTGGAATAAAACTTTGTTCTAAGAGTTTTTTTTAACAAATTGGACATGACAAGAATGAAATCCAGTCGTGTTCCAGAAATTTTGACTTCCAAATTTGCAGAGCCAGCTAATCAATTTTTAAAATATACGATTTGCCTAATTGCCGTGTGCCCCACATTATTATTATAAACTTTAATCTTTAGTTAGGTTACCATGTCTTGTTTTTAATTACTTATTATTGCTAATTGCGTTAATTTACCAATTGGCGACACAGGTATTTGGTACTGGGCCAGGCGTGTTGCCACCTCGGCCTAATGGAGGACGCCATGGCTCTCCTCCAGACCGGGAAACGCCTCGCCACTGCCGCATTCCGCCGCCAGAGCATATGCTGGTCCGACGACAGTTTCTCTCTGTCCAGCTTCAATCTCTCCAACGACATGCTCTCTTCCGCCAACGCACCCGCCACGCCTCCTAGGATGTTATCCGAGTCCGAAACCGTTACCCATCTCCTCACCCACATTAAGCTCCTCCTCCGCCGCCGAACTGCCGCAATCGCTGCCCTCGACGCAGGCCTTTACTCCGAGGCTATCCGCCACTTCTCCAAAATTTTGGACGGCCGCCGTGGAGCTCCACAGGGATTCCTGGCAGAGTGCTACATGCAGCGCGCCTCTGCTTTCCGGGCAGCGGGGCGGATTGCCGAGGCTATCGCGGACTGCAATCGGACTCTGGCTCTTGAGCCGAGTTGTATACAAGCATTGGACACGAGAGCCTCACTTTTGGAGACCATCCGGTGTTTGCCGGATTGCCTACATGACCTGGAACACTTGAAGCTTTTGTACAACTCCATCTTGAGGGATCGGAAGCTGCTGGGGCCGGCGTGGAAGCGGCACAGCGTGAGGTACAGGGAGATTCCGGGGAGGCTGTGTTTGCTGACGACCAAGATACAGCAATTGAAGCAGAGGGTGGCTTCGGGGGAAACAGGAAATGTGGATTACTATGCTTTGATTGGGTTGCGACGGGGGTGTTCGAGGTCCGAGTTGGAGAGAGCACATTTGCTTCTCTGTTTAAGGCACAAGCCCGATAAGGCCACCATTTTCATTGACCGGTGCGAGCTGGTGGATGATCGGGATGTAGATTCAATTAGGGATAAAGCGAAGATGTCAGCTCTGTTGCTTTACAGATTGCTGCAAAAGGGTTATTCAAACGTGATGGCAACCATCACGGAGGAGGAGGCAGCTGAGAAACAGAGGAAGAAAGCTGCAGCTGCATTACAGGCAGCTCAAGCAGCAGCAATGCAAGTGCATGTATCCCAAAACCAAGCCCAAGAATCTCAAGCAGAAGCAATGGAATCCTCCTCCTCCTCTTGTTCTTCCAATTCTAGCAATAGGAATCGTAGTATTCATAACAAGAATAATATGCATTCGTCGTCATCGGAAGCGAAAGAAGCGGCGGCGTCGTTCCAAGGGGTGTTTTGCAGAGACATTGCGGTGGTGGGGAATTTGCTGTCGCAGGTTGGGTTTAACCGCCCAATTCCAGTCAAGTATGAGGCACTGAGCTGCTGATTGAAAAATTGCAAGTACAATACCGGCGGGAAGAATCTTGCTTCATTTTGTTTTCTGTCTGTAGTCTGTACAAACCAAAAAAAAAAAAAAAAAAAAATATTTCAAGACTTGCCGGGAAATTTTGTCACCATTTTTCCATTTTCCTTATCTAGTACTACTCTGCTTGTACGGCTGCCACTTCGACTAGTACGTGTACAAAATTTCTACTTTTTGAATTTTTTACTTTTATCGGATCATATAAACCAACCGCATTAACACTTAAAAAAGTACTAATTCAAACACAATAATCACATTATTTGGTTTATCAAAACTGGTCTACTTAGCATTATTCTAAAAAATAATAATAAGTTGTACGAAGCTATTAATTTTTAAAAGTTTAAAATTCTAAAATACAATAAAACTAAATAAATAAAAAGAAAAACCAGAAAATAGGAAAACAAAAACTTTAATTGCTGAATCTAGCAAGATTAACAACTTTTATGGCTGTCTAAGAGTGATTTAGTCGCTGAAGCTTCAGCAGGCATCCATGAACTCTTGTTTCTTTCCACTTTCTCGTTTCTCCTTCCTTCCATTGCAAAGCTTAAGTAAAACAATAATAATCAATAATTATGCATCTCCCATTCTCCATCTCTGTGTGAAGTGCTGGTTGGGGGAGCGGAATATGCTTTATTTATTTATTCACATATTTTACTCGATAAATTATTCCACTGTTACTTTGCAACCCCGTAAAGAGCTACTAGATCAAGAAAAAATAGTAATGCTACTGCTACTGCGCATACACACACACAGAGATTTATGTAATGATATTACGGAATCCAGATACATTCATTTATTGATGCACGTGTTCGTAAATATAATACTGTTTTCAAATATATATATATATATATATATATATATATATATAACATACATACAACCGTTTGCGTTTGTGCATGAGCATCATTATGTTTGTTTGTGGGGGATCCGATGACACATTTTTTTATACATTTTTTTTGTAGAACTAACTCTATAATGTATTTCAACGATCTGAAGGTCTTCTCTCAAAAATTATCTCTGTAAAATGATCAAAATTCAAAATCATATAACCGTTAGATTAAATTTAATGTTTATTTGTACAAGTGTATTCGTCCATTTTCAAGTTAGGATTATTTAAGAAGGGGAGAAGGGAATGGGTGGAAATTAATGAGATGAAGAACAACCATTATCAAGAATTACAGTACAGATGGGATTGAGATGGATCCAAAGGCAATTGGTTAATGGCTTTTGTAGCTAAACTGTAATTGCATTTATGGTTTTAGGTCCCAAAAAGCAAGGGGTTCTCTGTTCCATGGGAAATGTCTGTGTCTACTGGCTGCGCTGCTGCCCCATCCAAAACTTACCAAACTGTCAGTTTTCACTTTGCCGGAAAAGAGGACAGGATACGATCATACGACTGTTTGCCAATGCCAAATGCCAGAAAAAGATTGTATTGGCCCCGGCCTACCCAACCCCAGCAGGACCTAATAAATACACACACACAACACTTCAGGGTTGTAAGTGAAAAAGATTGTAGCAAAAATGCTCCTGTTTAAAAAGCAGCAAACGGGTTACGGAACATTTACTCAAGTCACGGTTTCCTTTTCTTTTGTTGCAAGTGTGATGATATGAGCAGTGAGCTCCTTTTATCCCAATCACTCCGCTTTAGCTTCCATCCTTTCAATCCACCTTCAGTTATGTTTTGCTTTTCTTAATTGGCTCCACCCTTTTATTTGTCCCTTTAAGAAACATCAACCAAAAAGATGATTTGGGAATTTCCAATTGTCACTAATCTAATCATCTTCGTCAGGCATTATATGTATTATGATTAATCAAATTTACCAATCGGATCCAAATCTCTCTCTCTCTCTTTCTCTTTCTCTTTATATATAACATATAATTGCCACATGTTCTTGGGGTGTTGAAAAGTAGTAGGTTAGCAACCACTTGTTAATAATCAACAATCCACAAGGCTGTAATTGCGCTCTTAATTACTCTCTCTCTTACTTTTTTTTTATTTTTTTTTTGGTTTGTTTGTTATGCTCTCCGTGTGCTTTCATAAGGGTGGGTGGGTGGGTGTATGATGATATAATAAAGCAGGAGTACGCTAGTTCTAATGTTGGAAACCATTCACTGTAAAAAAACAAAAACAAAACAAAAAAAAAACCGTGAAGATTGATGTTTTACACAATTGTAATGACTTTTAATCTATCAATGAAATCACTATTGTTTCTCTTCAAAAAAATGATAATAAATTTGGTAAAGTGGGTATAGATGGTAAAATTTGGTCACTCACTTTCTTTGACTTATATACCTTAATTTGCAGCATCCCTTTGGCCTTTTAGCTAGCTGTGGAAGTCCTGTTCTTTCTTTGTGTGTTGAAAACTTGAAAGTTGAACTCATTCACACTCCCCTCCCCACCCCAACCCCACCCCCCCCCCCCCCCCCAAAAAAAAAAAAACAGTCCCACCTCTTTTGGCAGTTTTTCCAATTGTTTCAGTTGGTTGAATGGTTCCCACTTTTATTCGCTCTGTCTCAACCCTCAAGCTAGTAAGCTACTACTATATGATTCTATGTGAGGGGCCACCAATAAGAAATGTCAACATAAGTGGGACGTCTCTTCTAATGTAGAGAAATACTAAGAAAACTCTCTTTAAGTTGGACATAGACTTTCTGTCGTTTCATAATTTAACTTTAATTTTTATATCAACATTATAAAATATTGTACCAAAAACATATAGCAGAAAGTTCATAAAGAGTTTCACTTTGAAAAAACCTCTTTCGCATTTCTCTCTAATCTAATCTCGTCTCATCTCATCTTATCTCCTCATAGGCTACTACCTTTTTCCATAATATATAGTGTACTGTTCTGAATATATCCTTTCAAGTTCGACCACTAATCACTAGTGTTAACCACTCTCAAGGCATGATTCATCAGACACAGTCTCTCTTTGTAACATCCCACATCGTCCTGGGAAGTGATCCTTAAATGTATATTTCCATCCCTACCTAGCACGAGGGCTTTTGGGAGCTCACTGGCTTCGGGTTCCGTAGGAACTCCGAAGTTAAGCGAGAAGGGGGCTAGAGCAATCCCATGATGGGTGACCCACTGAGAAGTTGCTCGAGAGTTCCCAAAAACAAAACCGTGAGGGAATGGTAAGCCCAAAGCGGACAATATCGTGTTACGGTGGTGGAGCGGGCCCGGAAAGTGATTCGTCCCGGGCGGGGATGTGACACACTCTCTCTCTCTCTCTCTCTCACAGAAGATAAGACATAGGTGATCGATGGCTCATGAGGGAGGAGGAGGTTGGATCGGATGGACCTCTGAGAGAGCACCAGAACTAGAAGAGAAGAGCTCAAGACTTCCAGGAATCCAAGTGATGGTAGGGGGGATTTTTTCAAAGTCTAGAACACACTTCGACTCAGAATGTTTACCCAGACACTTGAATCGAATTGTGCTAACCAATATCTGAAGGGTGATGAAGTCATAAAATGATGGTAATGTAGAAAGTGCTACTAATTTAAAACTTGAAGTAACTAATACTATTATGCGCATGTAAGCTATGTTGAAATCTTATCGCAAAAGTGATGTCAGAGTATAAATAAATTGCAATAAAAATAAAGAACATTTACATCGTAAGGAGAAGCCTCCTTAATGTCAACTTTTGCTAGAAATTCTCGATCACTAGAGCTTTGCCGCTAAATTAAACAAAAGTGAGTGGACTTATAAATAAAGTTTTGTAAAACGTTTTCAAAAAGTGTTAACCCTTCTATGTAAAACAAGTATATAGCTTTCATAAAATACTACTTTGAGATAACAGTTGAACATGTACCCCGTATCATTCGACTTACAATACATGCCGGGTGCTATACACGATTACATGGTACCCCACATGTTATCATATAAGTGAGGAAATTTATATTTTTTATGCCTCTCCAATGGTATTATAACATGTAGAGTGTTATAAAAAATTTCTGGTGGTGATAGAACTAGAAGTAAACAAATTTCTGGTTGTGATCATACATTAACATGGCCCAGTCACAACTCAGAAAACAACTTCACTTCTCTTCTCTTGTGTGCATTTATTAATCAAAATCAATATCATCGTACGATTACAGATTTACAAGACAGTAGTTTTACTCTGCTCTACAAGCCATTAACTGTCAACCAACAAACCCTTCTTCCTTTTCTTGGAAGACTTGGTGCTGTTTTTGCTCCAACTACAGTTTGGACAAAACCAGTCATCCTCCGGAATACTTTCGAGCGGTGGACTGCAGCACTCGATATGAGTACCAATGCCACACCCCACGCTCCCACTTTCGTTGCCGCATATCAACATCACCTCTCCTCTCTCCCCACACCCACACACCACGCAAGCTATATCACTACCACCACCGCAACTAGAATCATCACCATCCTCACCTGTAAACGCTTCCTCCACCATGTCCTTCGCCCTGCTCTGCACTCTCTCAAATGACTTCTCTGCCCACGCATTGGAGTTGTATAGCAGGTGTCTGTCAAGCCGGTGCCCAGGTTTGCACACGTACTCAACCAAGTAATCCGCCACAACGGAGGGTATCTCATGCTTCAACAACTCTTGTACCCACATATCGGCATGGGGCATGCCTGGACTGACAATGGCATAGTCAACCCCTGACTTAAGGAAGCGGGTGTAAGGAGGAGAAGTTGCCAAAATTGTTCCATCACCAGCCTTCATGACACGCTTCAGAGTATCCTGTTTGAAGACAAGAAGTGCACATTCTGGTTAACTCTCTAGTTGGCTTTCAATGGATTCCGAGGAATAACATCCCCCATAAGCATGAAAAAAGAATTGGACTATTTGAGAAAGATATCTAATGTTCTTTGGCAAAAGATAAGGCACAATTTGCATCAGAACAATGTAAAAAAAATCGAAATTAAAATTGGAAAAAATGACATACCAAAGGTGGTGCAATACATTCACCATATATGAGAATGCGCATTCCGTGGAACGCACCATGGCCTGTTCTCTCTCTCAAGAGCCGCCACTTCCTTGGGGCCTCCAAATTGATGTTACCATCTTCACTAAGGCCATTCTTGTACCATTCATAAGGTTCTTCTTCCAAAAACCTTCCTTCCTTATCACTAGCTTCCAGATAATCACTCTTAAGAATCCACCTGCACTCAACGTAGAATACATTAAAGCATCCATTTGCACTGTGAAAATTCAATTAGCTGATCCCAAGAATCCCAGGATAAGGGCACGCTAATGAGATAACAATAATATAAATACCTTCCAGACGCTACAGCTGCAAAAAACTTTTCTGTCCTGCCAACTCGATCTGGAGAGATGAAGTGCGTTGCCTGGTAAGACCAGTGATGAGAATCCCAGCAACATTGTCCTTTCAAACGCTTGACAACTTTCTGAAACTCCTTTCTTTGAAATCTGTGCCCACTCAGAATAAACCTTACAGGTTCAATTTTAACTTTGCTTGGAGCCTTCCCTTCGGGTGTTGAAGGATTGTTACTTCTCTCCACAGATGTTTGAATTATCTTCAACGGAGTTATATCAGATTTAGCAGTTGATTTTTCTGCCTGCTGTTTGGACTTGCTTACAGTTTGATCTCCACCAACAGTTGGCCTGTTCTCCTTCATTTCGGAAGAGTTCTCTAACTTATTTTGGGGCACACCACGGCACTTAGATTTGCCTACTAAACCTGCACGTCTTTTTTCTTGTTTCTTCTCTGTCACCCCAGTGTTATCATTCCGAGTATTTTCCTCAGAGACAACTTTGTTAGGCTTCACAACATCCGTGACAGGGGGCACAGTTTTCAGCTTGGTTTTACCCAAAGCACGCTTTTTCCCTTGGTTCTTCTTTCGCTTGACAGCATTTCCGTTTGCAGTTGACTCAACCAGCAGATAAATGTTGTCAGATCCTGACTTGGCCATTACATTGCGAGGAGCACAGGCATCAGAGTGATCCTGTAGGTACTGCTCCTGTCCTGAACTATCATCCATAGTAACATATTTACTTGTTGCCTGGGCCACCATACCCTTAGCTTCATGAAGTACATTCTCCAATTTATGTTCACTTTCTTCGTCCGGAGCCTCAGTTTCATAATCCATAGATTCACTGTTTTTCTCAGCAACATCTGCAGACATGTTAACATCTTTTCCCTCCACCTCGTTTGGGGGCTCAAAATTAACATCTGGACAGAGCACACCAAGCTTCGTGGGATCAGGGGATTTTTTAGTATCATTTAAGGAGGCATCTTTATATAAGTGCACAGACCCCTTTTGGTTAGCAGAAACTAACTTAGGCCAAGAACCTAGAGTCTTCTTGGACTTCACCTTCTGCTTAAGATGTTTTGTTACCAAGTCATTATTTCTCTCTTTAAGCAAGTTCAGACTAGCAGGGTCGTTGGAACTATTATTCACCGAATTTTCAATTCTTGGAGATGAACCCCCCACATTTTGGGGCTGATTTTGCAGTTCCACCGTTTTGCTGACCGCAGTTGTAGTCTTTTCCTCAGCAGAATCTGCAATGCCAGGCTTGCTGGATAAGCTGGATTTTCTTAATCTTCGAAAAGTGGTTGGAGATGATTTCGTGTTTGTATTTTCATCTTTCCCCGTGTTTGAGATCGCAGCGGCAGAGAAAGTCAAAGCACTTGAATTTCCTGTAGCATTCAAATTGCCAGTTTTATCCAGAGAGTAGTCATCTTTTGCAACGATATAATGGCTAGTAGTCTCGCATGAACCATCAATCAAAGATGTAGGCTTTACTTTTGGAGATCTAATACTAGATGAAGGACTATGCATACTGCCTGATTTTGCACCCGGATTCGTCTTCTGTGATTTGGAGCTAGCATAAGAGAGATCCATCACCCTTTTCTGAGGAAATATACCACTTGACTCTTCTCTGTTCTGTAAATTAGTATCTTTTAAAGGGACTTCAACACAGTTGGAGTCAAATTTTTCATCTGCTTGATCTGCGTTCAAAGTGTAAGAGGCCAAATCATCATTGGCATTTAATTTGCGAATGGGTACTTTAGAAGACACACTACCACGGCCTGATTTATATCCCATGTGTAGTGGAAGTGTTGGCCTCCATGAGGTTTGCCTTGAGTAGCTTAATTTCCCAGCCGAGTGAGAAGCCCTTTCAGCAGAACCACAATTGGTTATGAAATCATCTCTCACCTTAGGATCAGGGGTTCCGTGATGTTGATCATTTAGGTCACCGCCACCAGCAGCCCTCAACTGGCATGCATCCTGACAACTTAATCCCTTGGAAACATAAGAATTAGAAACACTTGAGGCTTGATCCAATTTATTCTCATTCCGAGGAACTGATAAGTTGCCAATGGCATTATTAAAAACCAAGGGAACATTAGGCATCTCTCCTTCTGGTATAGGCAATCTAGGTGTTGCTGGTGAGCCAGCTTTTATATTGTGAGGACTCTTATACATGCTTCTCACCCCAGCTTGCTTCACAAATGTGTTTTCAGCCTCATCTTCTGAATCTCTAGCCTCAGCTTCCATCATCTCCAGTTCATACCCACTGTTGAGAAAGTGAGTGATCAGCATATAAATTTGCAGGTCTACAGTGAAAAATATAGTTCAAAAGTTCACACGCAACCAACTCACCTAGTCTTGTACTTATCTTCTGGAAGAAGTTGCCAATCCCTTAAGCTGAAGCATGTAAAAAGGAGCTTAGACGGAAACAAATAAACAATTCATAGGGATGGAAAGTTTCTTTTCTTTTGTTTCAACAATCTGAATAGATGCCAAATAATATCAGAATTTTAAAACATAAGAGAGTGAACAGAACATGAACTTACCAATCTTCCAACCAATGATGGTTGACCAGATTCATCTTTGGGTTTTTCTTGGCAAGTTCGTACTTCTCCCCTGACAATATAAAAACCATTTGTTTCGTAGATATAAAAGTAAAGAGCTAAAGAAGAATGCATAACGGAGAATAGATAAAATGCATACCCTCAAATTTGTAGCACACGAGATGGGTGACTTTGTTTGCCACCAAGGGCTTAGAAAACTTAGCACCCATTAACCCAACCATTGTCTGATAAAGAAAACAGAAACAAATCACGAGACAGGCACATGTTACAAATCTCCAGTCTCCAGTAGGGCCTATATCAGAAACATTGCAAAAAAACTAGAAATGCGTACCATAATGTCATCTCTATCTTGTCGTTGATATCCAGTCAAGCATACAATAAGTCCCTTGGCATCCGGAATACCATTCAAATCTCTAAGAGGTCTGTATATGATCTGTGCAAAAGGATAATATTAAAACAGAACAGTACTTGCAGACTCCAAGGTTCTTTAAACTATGGCAGCTCGAGTTTTCACATAAAGATTCAGTGAAATTTGGAACTTTGAAACTGTGCATTATCATGTATTAAATAAATGAATAAATGGAAAACTTCACTGGGAATGAGGACATGTTCAAGAAGCTTGATCCCAAAACAAAAGAAAGGAGCAGAACTGGAAAATGATAAGACAAGTAAGACTGAGAAAGAAGGGAAACAAAACTCACCGAAGCGGGATCAACGGGGAGTCGAACATCAAAACTATGATGGACCCATAAAGCGGTGACGAGCGTCTTGGCGTCATTTCGAGCAGCAACACATACGGGATCATCCTACACAATGTAGGAAAATGCACATAATACAGCATTCTTTCACTAATTCTACAATAAACGCAGAAACGGACACATAGCATGAACGTCTTAAAGCGTCAAAACAGAAGCTTGAAGAAGAAATTACAAGGAAAAATAGACTTACATACACAATTTTATCGACAATGACGTGGGTACAATTGGGGGAGTGGTGGGCAACATCCACTCCGCCGCAATCTACCAGTTAGATCGAACCTACGCGATTCATAAACACAAAACTAAGCAAGGCTACCACATTACACATGGAAATATGAGATATTTGAAATTCCTTAGACTGAAGATACAAGGGGGAAGAAGGAAGGAGGACCTGGTGCTCGTCAAAGGGGTCAAATCCCAAGAGAAGGAAACGGACGCGGCAAACGTCTCGGGCGTTGAACCTCCCCCCGTCATTGAAATTTGAATCCTTTCAACTCTCTCGCTCTCCCAGTGCGTGTCTCAGCAGTTAAATAACTAAAGCCTAGACCCAAGATTCATCCAGTAATAAAACCCAAAAAGGAAAAGGAAGAAAGGTGCGATTCAAGGGGTGAGGCTGCAATCTCATCTGCTTGCTTAAAGCCTAAAACTTGCGGAGGAAGACTCAGAGACCGACTCACTGTTCGGGGGAAAAAATGAAAATTATTGATTATTTTTTTATTAAAAAAGGGAGGGATATTTGAATCCTTTCAACTCTCTCGCTCTCTCAGTTGCGTCTCAGCAGTGAAATAACTAAAGCCTAAACCCAAGATTCAACCAGTAATAAAACCCAAAGAGGAAAAGGAAGAAAGGCGCGATTCAAGGGGTGAGGGTGCAATTGCTTCTGCAATCTCATCTGCTTTGCTTAAAGCCTGAAACTTGTGGAGGAAGACTCGCAGACCGACTCACTGTTCGGGGAAAAAATGAAAATGAAAATTATTATTATTTTATAATTAAAAAAGGTAGGGAATTTTCTTTCATTTTTTTCTTATTTTGGTGCAGTGGCGGGAGGTCTAATTTGTGCGAGCGCGCCACGTGGATCGGCGGCATGACAGATGTTGAACCGTGTTGCTACCCATTACCGCCAAGATTAATGGGCCATGAAGCCCATAAACCGGCCGAGTGAATCATCAACTCTTCGATCAGACCAGATTGGTGAATCCAACGGTCAGGAATAAAAAAAATTTCGACAATTTTCGACAAAGACGGTGGGCGAATGAAATAAGCAAAAGCACCTACCAACCAATTTTCGACAATTCCAGAGAGGAAGAAAATAGTGAGAGAGTAGAGACTACGAGGCATAGACAGATTAGTGAGAGAGAAAGTAGGTAAAAGCTTCAAGCTTCAATCGTTCAATCTCTTGCCATGGCTTGGTTGACGCGATTCCTAGCAGCCGTGGCTTTCTTGGCCATCGGAGTGATATTCTCCCCGGAGACCTTTGGATCGAAATCGGACGGTCTGAAATCGCCCACCCTCTCCACCTACCTAAAGCTGGCTCATCTGCTCTGCTTCTCCACCGCATTCGGCGCCGCTCTCTGGGTCACTTTCATCGGCGGCATCATCATGTTCAAGTATTCATTTTTTATCTTCTCTTGAATTTCCATTTTTTGTCAGTAATTTTGTATTTTGGTTAAAGGAGAAGATTAACAAAAAATTGAATGATTGATGAATTGGAAAATAGGAATCTTCCGCGGCATCAGTTCGGGAATCTTCAGAGCAAGATGTTTCCGGCTTATTTCACCATGGTTGGGATATGCCTTGCAGTATCAGCTGGCTCGTTTGGGTATTTGCATCCGTGGAGCTCTTCCTCTGTTGCCGACAAGTACCAGCTCGGCTTTTTGCTCTCTTCCTTTGCTTTCAATCTCACCAATCTGTTCGTCTTCACTCCCATGACTATCGAGGTAATTGCAAACTGCTGTGCATTTTTCATTTCATAAGTTTCCTGACCTTGCAATACTATCGCCAGTTTGTGATTATGTCTGTCTGCGGATTAGGTAGATAAAACGTATCACAACTCTGTCTATGTGTTTATTTGGTTAAGTCGCTGACGCTCACTGTGAAGTTGTTGGTTTATTTGGACCATAACATGTGCATGTCGTCACTGTCTGTCACGGTGCTGGTGGGTGCAGATGATGAAGCAAAGGCATAAGGTGGAGAGGGAGCAGAACATTGGGGAAGAAGTTGGATGGTCAAAGAATATGCAAGTTGCAAAGGAAAACCCAAAACTGGCAGCCATGAATAAGAAGTTTGGTATGATTCACGGACTGTCATCTCTGGCCAACATCTTGGCATTTGGCAGCCTTGCTATGCACTCGTGGTACTTGGCTGGTAAACTTAATCTGTAAGAAAATAAGAACCCAACTTCCCCTTCGCTATGTGGGCTTTCTTCTCGGTTTCACAAAGTAAAACACTTACGATTCTGAATGAATGTGAATTGACTCAAAAGTTATATGTGCACAAGAAACATAATGTAGGAAGCATACTGTGTTGTGCCGTTGGCCATCGGATGATATATATGCTTTTGTTTTGGTAGGCAATTGTTGTTTGTGGGAATCTGATCGGGAATTTGTTCTTGCCACCCACCGATGGTGTGGCATCTTTCAGTGATGAATAGATGTGGCCATCGAAAATGTGTTCTGCCTATGGCATCTTTTAGTGATGAATAAATGTGACAGTCAATGTAGCACTGATTCCAAATGGCTTCGTGATATTTTCCTTAATGCGCATTCAAAGGATCTTGCAAAGGGTTAAACTCACGGTTTTCTGCCAATTTTGCAAATTTCTGAAAAAATTAAAAGAAAAAAAAAATCATAAAATGTACAAAATATGTATGTTTCATTAACAAGAGATTCATAATAATTTCATCTTGTTTACATAGGAGTATCCAGCTCGACATTCGTCAAGTCTCTGAGAAATGAGAATGGAACAAGAAACAACACCCACTTTGGATTTTGCGTTCTATCTCTTACAAGCAAACAAATTGAATAAAGAATCATCTAATTGTTCCGCCACCCACCCGCCACCCATAAAACATGAAACGTAACATGAATCGGCCGCCTCCCTGATGCCTCGTAACCTAATACTGCCAGATTACTGCTTAGTCACCGGAAACTGATGATGCTGTATGCCCCCAAGACTAACAATCGCGCCGGTACCAAAAGCACCACAAACAAATGCATGTGCTCCCATGCAACAAGTCTACTGAACCGTTTCAACGTTTCTTTTCCCGTCTGTACTGCGCCCGAAAAGTTTAATTGCTCTTCTTTCCCCAGGTTGATTGAGGCAACAGTCCTTCCCACAATCACACCTCCTGCATGCTTGCTTCGGGGTGCTATCAAGGGCCACCACACCTTGCGGCGCTGCTGTCTCCTGGCCTTTCTGATCTGGCTAAGCTCTTCCCGAATTACCCCGCGAACAGATTTTAAGTAAGAATTCACATCATGATCTCTTTGAATGGTTCCTTCTGAACCATATGCAGACCGATCACTTAAGATTTCAAGTGGGTGTGGTGAGTTTAGGAATACCAACTGTGCAGCGCGGAGCTGCTTCTCTGCATCACTGCCATCAGACAGAGGACAGCTTAGAAGATACAGACCGCTGCCTGCTGGAAGAAGATGATGATTTGGGGAGAATTTCTCATCTGGTTGAAGAATCAGGATCTCCCCCATTGGAGAATACAGTAGCTTCTGTTTTGAGAAAAGACAAAAATGATCAGCTATAAATGTCAAAATCAGGGGAATGATGAAACAGATATCTTCAATGTTTCTTCTGTTCTCCTATTGTGATCTTTATGAGACAGTATTAGTCTTACCTGGTTATTGAGACAGGGATGATTCCGAAAGTTCCCATTCAAAGCCTTGAGAAGCTCTGCCACATGATTTGGGTAATTGCAAGAGAAGGCACGGGGTACAATGTCTCTGTGCAACGTAATAGACTGAACATGACTTCGCGGTAATCCAAGCTTGCGAAGCAATTGATCACCTTCACACATAATGGATGGTGCACCAAAAGTAATAACAGGAAGCAGGGAAGAAATTGGCACTTCTAGCCGTATAAGCAACATGAGATTTATTAAGAGTGCCAAGCTTCCCCCTAAAGAATGCCCAGTATAACGAAAGGTTGCATGGTCACCATGAGATTTGAGGTGAGCATGGACTTCAGGCAGCATCTGTTCGTATATCCCTTTCGCAGCCTCGTATATGCCTCTATGCACAAGCACATCCAGTCCCTAGAAAAAGAAGATTCATTCAATAAGTAATTACTTAAAAGAGCATTCTTCAATCATCTCATACAAACAAGGTCAATACAAAGACTAGGAAAACTAAAGAAAATGTGGAGAAGGGATTAACCTCAAACTGAATGGGCTCAAAAAGTAGATTTGCTTGCCAGGATGCTAGTGATTCAGACCCCTGCAAAACATGTAGATCGGAGGTCAAGTATAGAAAACAAATGAGCTGGTAAGTAAATTATAAAACCGGGAAATATTCTCTGAAACAGAAGTATAAAACCACAATCGGTTTCCTTACCTGAATGACAAAGAATCTGGTGCCACTTCGATCATCATCGCATACAAACCATTCACAAGGTGATGAAATTGTTGAATTTAAGTCATCTGCAACAGCCTGCTTTACTTCTTCCTTTGCAGCAACCACAGCTGTAACTGAGTCGGTGGTTGCCATTAAAGCAGCCACTTCTGAGTTCATCCTATTAACAGCTTCACTTCTTTCACTGCCTTCTTCAGGGTAGTCTTTTTCTGCCTCGGTCTCTGAGGATTTGAATGGAAGTATGCTCGTTGTTTGAGAATGCAGATAGGAAGCTGCAGAAGCAGCAATTTGATAAGCAGCAGATGGACTTATTCGATATCCATAGTTCTTTTGCTCCTTTACTTCCGCATCTTCTTCCTTGTCTTCCTTAAGGTTTTTTTCAGTTTCTCGAATCTCAGCTGACTCCTGATCTTTCTCAGTTTTAGTAGTCAATTCCTTCTTCTCTACTGAAGAAGTAACAAAACGCAGACCATAACTTCTTAGAAGATTTCCTGTCTGAATTTGAAACTAAGTCAGAATAAGTTCTTATTATGCAAGTAGCCTTTATATAGGAATTGAATTGGTTGATGGTAAATTAGATACATGAGATGGAATATGTGAGATTCGGTGAGTGATTATCTGATTTAAGGCAAAATGTAACTATAGCATCATATACATATCATGAACCTCAAGTTATTAAGAAGTCAGTAACGTCATCAAACGAGTAGATAATCAAACTGCGAATCGATAAACAACAGAACACAAGACCCGAGTGATGCCTTATTACAAGATGTATAAACTTCATCTTAACACAGAAAATTTCCTAACCGAGGTAAACAACTAATATCTATTAAATCACATTCCTATCAAATGCAGAATTCACTACCTCAGGCGCAGACGCACGTCAAAGGAAGACAAATTCCATAAGATTTTCCAGAATTCAGACGACGAGGTCTTATGACTCATGAATGAGCCCATTTAATTGGCTTACCAGATACAAGTGCTGGATTGAAGAAATTATGGAGACATTAAAAGAAGACGCAGACAAACAAAATAGGAAGCTACAAAAACAGATTTCGAAGAAGCAGCCTAATAGGACTAACTGGTCAGGCAATCAAATCAAAGATGACCAAAATTGCTGGATTACAAAACACGAGAAATTGTAACAAGGGAAATTGGGACCAAACCAAATCAGAAATTATAGAAATTATAGAAACCTCAATTGGGAATGAAGGAATGATGTGTGCGTACCTGGATTTTAGGAATGCAATAAGCTAAGCTCCCCAAATACGACATTTGAGCATACAACCTCGCCTCCGCCAACGAGACCTTCCGAAGCAACCGACAAAACGTGTCTTGATCAAACTCGGCCTCATCTGAAACACTACAACAATTATTGTCGTCATCGTCTTCCTCCGAGTCATCATCCACCAATGTTTTTCTATCTCCCGTGGGTAGCTCTGCAACGCCGCCACTCTTGCCTCCCTGCTGTTCCTCTCTCCTGTGTAGAGAGAGAGACCTCACGTGCAAAATCTTCAAAACCCAGTTCCCACTTTGACCGTCCGACGCCCTGGTCGCACTCTGGAGCTCCTCCTCCTTCTCCTCCTGCTCGCCCTCCTCCTTAGAGGACAAGGGGACGGCGTCGTCGAGAGCCATCCCATTGTAGGCGGGTCCACCTCCTCTTGCTGCTCCAGGCCATAAGGATTTCAGAGGGTGCTTGAATGAGAATCCGGAAAACGGCGTTGTCCTTTTCTGAGCCGCGGTTACGGTTGACTTGTCAATCCCAGATGCGGAGGAGCAGCCAATGGCGCTCACCTGAGACGGAGATGGGTTCGTACGGGTATCGAGGGCTGCAGCCGCTGAGATGTTGGAAGATAGGCCGTGTATCCCTGGCGCAGTTGTTTTCAGACAAAGACCATCCATTTCTTGAGACTCCCTGCTTCCTTGTCTTCCTTTCCTCTTCTTTTTGATGTATAGAGAAAGAGGGAGAGGGAGAGAGAGAGAGAGAGAACAAATATGATAAATGGGGATTTTGGTTTGATTTTGTGTTGGGAGGTTTTGGTTTGATTTCGCAAAACACGTAAACAAATAAAAAACTTGAAAGGCGTTAACCTACAATTTACAAATAAGTAAAGTCTCTGAATTCAAATTTGGGTGGGTCGTCTGTGTTTCTTTCTTGCACGAAGCTACGGGAAATGGAACTGAGAGGGAGAGAGGGGCCTTTTAACGCGAGACGGAGAGAGGAAGAAGACGAAAAAGTAAGAAAACAAAGGAAAGAAAGGGAAAAGGGAAAGGGGTTTGTTTGTAATCTAGGGAGTTTTTTGTAAAACCACAAATGCTCACCAAACTTGCAACTTTGCAAGTCACGCCCTTTTCAAGCTTCTCTCAACTGTATGTTTAATAAACCTTTTTTTGACCCAAATGGAGAAATAAGGCGATGGTTTGGATTTGAAAACATTTTCCATTTCCGAATGTTGTAGCAATGTAGCGTGCATTAACGTTTTACGTTTCATCGCTAAATTGTTTGCAACTTCATAAAATATTTTATGGGTTTGATTGGGTTCAAATTTCAATAGCTGCTATACTTATTCCCTATTAGACTATCAAATTAATAATAATGCATTAGGGAATTTAGAAAGTTTTGGTATACCATGTTCGTGAAAAAAGTGGCATTGGAGAATCATCGTCTTCACTTTATTATAGAATCCTCTCTGAATTCTTTTTGTGGAGATTCGAATGATCAATCAATCGTGTCCGTTTATCGTGCATCGTATGGTTAGAAATTATTTTAAATTTTAAATTTTAAATTAAATATAAATAATACCTAACAAAAATTTATTAAACGATGTACACTAAATTAATATGAATGATTGATTTCCGAATCCCTACAAAAAGGATCTCGAAAGAATCCTTGTCCGTAAAGAATCAGAATCTACGGCTGGATCATATGTGTGACGTGTCCTTAATAAAAGGCTCTATCTTTCTTTGTACCTATCTTTTTTATTCGCTACACAACAGAGTAGCAACAAAACAAAAGTCGACAATATTGAATTAGGTATGAAAGAACGGACTTCTTCTACATTTAACACGTGGCCATGACACACCAACACGGCCCTACGTCCTGTCCCTCTCTCAACACTTTCTATTTATGAAACTAATTAGTAAGGATATTACAACGTGGTAATTTATACTCTCTCTTCTTTTTTGTCAAAAATAAATTAAAAACAAAACAAAAACCATGCGTTGTTGTGTTGTGTTGTGTGTGTTCCTACTTAAAACTGGTGCATGGTATAGTGTGATCCATTGAGTATATAGTATTTGGTTGAAGCTAAACTATTATAACGGAAAAGTCGGCGGAGTTGGATTTTGAAGGCAAACCAACCCTTGTTAGGCAAAACACAAAGGACAAAAGGCAATTTATTAGCTACGGTGAATAGAGCTTTCCCCCCTCAATGTATGTTTCGGAGGCACTAGGCAGGCACACCTATTTCTAATTTTGGACGTCCCCTTAAATGAGGAGGTGGTCTTGATGTCAAATTATGTTAGGAGAGTTGATCCACTTTTTATGTCGCCGTCCGACAACACAAGCATACAAAAAGAGTCGGCTTCCCTTCTTTTGTAGGTGGGAAATAATTGGGATGCCAATTTGGAATATAGTCACCAGCCTAAACTCGCAAGCAAGCCAGCAAGGAAAGTAGGTAGCTCATCCCCAACTTCCAACCACAACTTGACCCACATTGCAATTTTCACAACTTTGAGTCCCAAATCCAATCCTTATCCAATAATCTTTGGACGTCTCATTAACCAGGCCCAATTCACGATCCAGTTTAACGGCTCTACTGTGGAATGTCGAATGCATGTAAAAAATTCACAAAAAGATGATATAACAACAACAAAAGATATCTTTTTGTCGTAAAATGTTTTGCTCTGTTGGCTAAAACTCAGGAGGAGGGGCTCAGGGCTCAAACAACAACTCAGGGCCTTCTTAATGTCTCTCTTCTCATCTCATCATGTTACAATTGGAAAACATTTTAAACTACCAAAACAAAAACAAAATTACATATCCTCTATTCCTACTTACTTATCCCAGAACCGCCTTGATCTTTGTCTTTTGATCATCTGTTACCGAGTTCGGGAATAAAACCTCAAATGTTACGTACAAATCTCCTTTCTTGTTGCTGAAATGTAGAGGCATCCCTTCCCCTTTGAATTTCCTCACTTCCTTGGGCCTTGTAATTCCCTGCATCGTTATCAACGTAAACCTCAGTTTAACCCATACTATTTATCCATCCCCTTCTTTCCCCATAGAAATTTTAAGGTAGAAAAGCATGACATATTTTAAAGCAAATTTCCCTACAGGTGACAAGTACATGCCATGCTCACTCACCTTTGAGCTAATGTCCACCAAATGATCATCAAGGTGCTTAATAGTCTTCTCAAAGCCAACAAGAGCTTGAACCTGTATATACATTACATTGTAAGCCCAAGAAATCAACTCCACATTCTACAACCTAAAAACTTGTATGTCCAGTTTTAAGGTCCTCATGCTAGCTGCAACTTTTTCCTAACCTGGCTAGCTAACGATAACAATAAAACCTAACACACAAATTCATTCGGCTCATACCAGTGTGATAGTGATAGTTGTGTGTAAGTTGTTGCCTTCCCTTTTGAACCGGTCGTGAGCTGCTGTGCGGATGCGGAACTGCAAAAACAATGCGGACAGTTATTGCCAGAACATGGCCCATGAATTATCAATTTACTAAACAAGGTGGCAAGGTCATAGAACTAACTTTTAGATCTCCAGGTTCTCCATCAATTATAGGCTCACCATCTTCATAGAAGACCACCTCCTGTAAAATGGCAGAATTCATCTCATCCGAATCAGACATGAGTATACTAATGAGAGCAACCGTAGCCAGGAAACTTTCGACTTTGCAAAACAGAACCCAGTTTCATAAAAGTTATACTCACAAATTGAAATATCAACCAGTTTCATAAATTTACACTTACGAACTGGATTTGAAACAATATCAAGCAGCTCCATCAATCTTATGTGGAACAATAAATAAAGTTACCGCTCACACTAAAAGCTTATATTTCAGAAGATTCATAATGATACTCTAAAGGAATCAACAGGAATTAAAACACCAACACATATACGAGGGAATACATGAAAACACTGGGAAGAGATATTCGAATATGCGCATATGGAGGAAGTTATCTGTTGTTAACTGACATAAGCATATTGACAGAAATAAAAATTCAAGTTGCAAAAGAAAATGACGAATGAAAGCTTACTTGCCCATCTTGCATCCCTTTCTCAATATCAACAGTAACGAAATATCCCTCCCTTTCATATTTGACATTGGAACATTGGTCACAGACCTGAAAGAGCATAACAAAGTATGTAAGTACGGTAGTAGCATAATAGCCAGTGAAACTAATTGAAGAAAGGGATAGGGAAACAAAAGAGATAGAAATGCACTCAGAAGATTTTGCTGGAAGAAATGTTTGTTGAAGCATATACCTGTTCTGTCATCTGTTGGAACATCCCTGGACCAATTTGCCTGTGATATACCTCATTTCTGCAGTTACATTGTCTCTTGCCTGGTGCTGGCTTCAGAATGTTCTTCTCCCTCCAAACCTGATAAGGACACTCTACAATCACACACACAAAAAATGGAAACATCTACCAGCCTACAGGCTTGGAAAACTTGGTTTCTCTTGCATGTAATAAACGTAGAAACAAGATGTCAGAAAACACAACACATCGAAAAGCAGCGACCATATCAGAGAGACAGCGAGAGAGAAACTAGTTATGCCCTGCTATTGGCTACCACTAAAACTCATTTTCATTATATATTGTTTTCTGTCACAGTTGATGTAATTACTTCCCATTATTTTGTTTTTTTTGTTAAAGCTTACTTCCCATTATTGGAATGGTTCAAATGTAGCAAGTAAAAGTGTAGCATTGGCGAACAACTTCATACCTTTCACATTGTATGAGGAATGCTTAATATTAGATACTGGAAGATAGCAATGCATATTCTTAATTGAGAGCTTAAAAGCTATACATGTCTCTTGCCTTTAACGAGCCTCCCATATAGAGGTCTTCCAATGTTGCATCCAATTCAACGATTACATCATCTCCCTTGATGATTCTATCTTCTTCTTCCGTAGGGCGTCCACCACCAAAAAACCTATATGAAAAAGAAAAGATGAGTTTTATGGAAAGTTCAACAAGTAAAGCTGTTTGCACCGTTGTTTTTGGTCTCACTAAGCCCTCACTAAATGTGTGAAGTGGAGAGCAAAGGGCCTCCTCACCCACATCTTAGGGTTCCTTGGTTCCTCATCATTTGGAAACTCTCAGTTCTCTATATGTACAATGTAACCCACATTATAGTAAAATCTAGGCATAACTCAACGTGGACTGAATTGGATAAACCACGATCAATCAGTGTTTGTGTGGTCCCATACTCTCTATCTCATTGAATAGTTATTCGGAATCAATACCAGCTACTGCTACCTTACTTTTAAGTAAGTAATTAAACTCAAACATGCTCCCCCAGGTCCATAGATTAGAGACATTAAATCTTAAAATTCTAGTTTTTCAGTTTTGAATTGGTGTAGGTTGCTAACATGAATAAATTACGATGTGATGTGAGTTACGGAGTAAGGAAACTGAAAAGTATAGCAATAAAATTGAACGAAGCATACTCGGAAAAAATGTCGTTGATGTTCATTCCCATGCCGCCGCCACCTCGGCCTCCACTAGCTGCATGCTGTTTCAAACCCTCTTCTCCGTACCTATCGTATATGTTCCTCTTTTCGCTATCCGAAAGCACCTCGTATGCTAATCAAATCAATCAAAGGACCTATTATTATTCTCAGCATCATTGTCATTGATTATTATAGCTAGGAAAAAGAACTGAGATTTGAGAAAGAAGGAAGGAAAGATACCATTGTTAATGTCGGCGAATCGTTTGTTGGCTTCTTCGTTGCCGGGGTTCTTATCAGGATGGTACTTCAAGGCGAGCTTCCGGTAAGCCCTCTTGATCTGCTCGTCGGAGGCTCCCTTGGGCACCTGCAGTATTTCATAATAGCTCTTCCCTGCGGCCGCAATGAGGGCGGCGACAGCGAAGGAGAGGAAGAAGAGGAACACAAGTACCAGCTTGGTTCTGTGGTGCGCCATCGCAAAGAAAGATCTGGGCTTGGATGGTGGATCTACCCCCAACCACTCAAACTCTCTCTGTTCGATTGAATTCACTGAGAGACAATAGAAACAGTAGCTCGACTGGCTTCGGCGGACAGCGGTTCCGAGGGTCCTCCTCCTCCTCCTCCTCCTCCTCCTCCTCCAGAGAGTCCCTGAGAGTCCTGAGACCTGGGAAGTCGTGGGATGGAGTGTTGAGTTGGTTCGTTGGTCCGTTGGTTGTGATTTGATTTCCTCTCCAAACAAACTGTATGAAAGTTGAACTCACTTTTTGGTCAATTCCCGAGTTTGTGTCAAACCATCAATTGCATATGGCAACGTGTTTTCCTCCAAGATTGGCCAATCACGTTGAACGTACAGTTGTTCCACCCAATCATAGTCTGCCACGTCGGATACGCTTCCGTTAATGCGCGTTCCTTCTGGAACCGGACTGGAGGCCGCGATGTCGAAAATGAAGTATGGGCCGCGTATTATTATCTTCATTCAAAACCAAAGCCTAAATAATAAAAGACTTGATTGTGGGCTTTTCATACATGTCTCAGATCCTCCCGAGCCAGGCAGGAAGGTGGCGTCCTTGCTTTTGGTCTTACTCATTTTTCTGCTCAGAATTTGAGTGGGCTGAAGTCCACATCATCGGTACAATGGGCCCGTTACAAATGAATTAATAACAGAAACAAATATTAATAAAAAATAAAATAAACAGATAATGCTTGTATCCCATGGGCATACACGTATCCTATTTGGAAATAATGTAATTTTGGACTGAATAAAATTAACGATTATAATCTTTCAACTGAGAGTTCTTAGGTCGTCACTTAGCATTATAGTTTAATAGTATTCATCTTCATTTGTATGTGAGAGGTCTTATATTCGATGATTTTATTAATTTTTAAAACAGTGAAGTGATGAAAATGCCCCTATATATGGGATTGTTGACTTTAATTGACCGTCATTTCGTGAAGCGTATGAGCTATTATTTTACTGTATTCTTGAAGTAATGAACGGTACGAACGCGTGGACACAAGCAGAATCGAAATTAGAGCTACAATTAAAATTTTACAAAACTACGAACATGAAGGGCGTTTTAGTAGTTTCACATTTATGGGAGATATTTTCTGTATTTCTTTTTGTGGCCTTGAGCTGTGTACCACCTGGGGCCCACACCCCATACTCCTCCCATACTTTAACTCTTTTCTTCTCTGCAAATCGAGGGCATCACCACCACGCCAGTTACAATTATCACCAATCCGGCGAGTTCTCAGGGCAGCTCCCTTATGTCCTCTCTTAAACTCTCTCTCTCTCTCTTGTCCTTTCCCTCCATGTACACTAATACATAGCAACACCACCTCGTTGTCTCCGTGCGAGCCTCACAACGAGACCATTTTCATATTACTGCCATCACCAACCACTTGTACGACCAGAACTGAAGGCAGAGCTTTGAGCTCGTTTTTCTCTCTCGTCCCTTCCTCTACAAATTAAACCGAACCACCATTATCCTTGGCGAGTTATCATGGAACCTAGCGAGTTCTCCACAATCCCAACCAAGGTAAGCCTCGGGACTTCCTTGATCATTCCCTCATAAGTCTAGTTCTGAAGCTACGTGCATGTTTTGATGGTGTTCAAGTGCGAAAAAAACCTCGGGGAAGGTTTCCTAGAAAACTGGGGAGGGAAAAGTTGTGGCCACCAAGCCATTTTTAGGTTATTTTTTCCAGCCAACACCATCCATATCTCGGTTCCCTTTTGGTGAAACACATCACAAGGAGCTTCGATGCCCGCGAGTGGGTTCAACCAACATGATTTGTGAGTGGATCTTTGCTTTTAAATACTATATATTTATTTTGTTTCCACATATATATATACACACACTTAATAAAGAATTTACTACGTATACCTAGATTAGATTAACGTTTATAATAATTTACGAAACTATGCTAAATCCTAGGAGGTGCACATATATGCGTACTACTATGGGATTTTATATACGACCATGATTAACATTTTATTTAAATAATATGTTGTTGACTAGAATTATCGAATCATTGTGGCATGATTATATTTATGTTATATGCTCATCGTGTGCTACACTAGTGTTAGTACTCCCCCGGGGCCAGGGCCAGTCTTTCATGTGTATGTTCACATTGCACCATAAGCTCACTTTGGATCCATTGTAGGTGTCAGTCATGTCCTAAACTATTATAGGCAATTGGGACTCGTATGTGATGTGCATATCGCCAGTCTTTACGTAATTGCAGTACTAAAACGTAAATCATTATTACATACAGTCATGTTTATGTCCGAATATCTCTAGGTGAACTCGTGTTTCAACATATGTCAATGAGCACTTGATATTATATGATCATTCTTTCAAGTTATGGTGATTACAGATTTATAGGTTGTCATGCGTTTTATACGTTGAATATCGTGAATTGTTGCATCCTGGTGATATTCATGTTTACGATAATTATTTTCATACTATACATAGTATGTTATATGTTGGAACTATACTTATTTTACGATGAGGGGTTATAATGTCTTCAAAAAGGTTTTTACAAAGCTTTATTTTTAGGCCCACTCATCTTTGTTTTTCGCCCCTCCAGGTTTTAGTAGCAAAGCTTTCGTGTTGACGAGGGTTTTTGGCAAATCTTGGTATAGGTGATTACTTTCGATAGTATAATTATCATTCTACCTTACTGTATTTTAATTATGCTCTGACGTCACTTGTGAAATGAGTTCATTTACGCTCGCATGCGCACTCTTACATTTAGGTACTTTTAAGTTTAAATTTACTCACACTTTCCACATCACTACACTTTATGATTTCGTCAACTTCCTGGTGTCGGCCAGCACAGCTGGATTCGGAGTCCAGGTGGACATTTCGGGTCAGGGTGTGTCACGATTCCCGCCAAAGGCGAATTTGAACTACATTATTGGTAGCTCATTGTGAGGCTAAGACCATCTCCTCCCCTTTAGTGTAAAAAATATATTTTGTAAAAAAATAAAAAAAAATAAAAAAAAAAGTCTTAGGTTCGATTCTCTACTAAGACGAATTTGAACCACATTATTGTTAGTCTATTGTAAGGTTAAGTCTTTAGTGTAGGTAATATCGTTTTATTAAAAAAACTTTAAATTTATTAATTTTCATTTGAAGATCATTTTAACAAAATATCATTCGAATTTGAGATCGTTTAATCATTCAAAAGTATCAAATAAATAGACGGTTCATTATAAAGATGTTACTTGCTACTCGAACCGTCAAACAGTAATTTTTTTTTCTTTTGGTAACAATTTAAAATATAAATTTGAATGACTAATTAATCTTCAATAAAAGTAAATTTTTTTTAAAGATATTTCCAATGAAAATTTAAAAATTTAATTACTTCCTATTATAAAATTGTACAGTTAATATAAATTATTCGTGAGAGGAAATGAACTCGTCTCCTACAAATGAGTGCAAGCATTATACAAAATAAAATTATTTGTGTGGTAGCTGCCACCTGGCAGAAATAAACACTTCGAGGATTCTTCTAGTTTTCAAGCGGAGGCTGTGAACTGAATGAACGAAAAAGGCCCAGAGAGAGCAGAGCAAGAACAACATCAGCAAAAGAATTAAATATCGTTATGCCTTGTTGCTTTTCTTGAAAATTGATGGATGCATGGATTTTTTGTTATGAATCACATAGTAACACGACATCCCCAAGGTCATCCTTTTTTCCTTCTGTTTTTCCTACTTAACGTCTATATGGAATAGCTACTTAATATTACTATGGTATAGTCTTATTTATTTTTATTTGTGAGTAAGATGTATAAAGTTCAATTCTTGCTAAGTCGAATCCAAATCAAATTATCATGATTAACTCATTATAAAATTTAAGACAGTTAAGCCCACTCTTTCACCTTTTAATGTTGATAACATCAAATATATTAAAAACAAAACATTTATATGCAACATGGAGGCGCATATATATCGTAAACATGTATATGAAAATTTATGATTACTCATGTCATTCATTAGTCAACTAGTAACACATGGATTCCTTTGAATATGAGAAACAACAATTGTTGTTTGCTACGCCCCTATTAGAAGTGGGTATGCCTTACTAACTTGAGAGTTCAAACGCACTTAATATGATCTCACAAAAAGTGATAATGAATCTTTTACCCACTTGACTTAATTATTCATACAACTAATAACTTTAATCACTTGCTTAGTTATAAGCCCACGCTGCAAGGCTCGTACTTGACAAAAGATAAGCATGCACACAAACAGTGCAAGTTTTTTATTTTTATTTTTTCAAAAGAACGAACTATATAATTAATCTAATTTAAACTAAGGTTTTCCACCGAGGATATGCTCTAATAAAACTAAATGGTTTATAGTATGTACACATTGGATATCTTTAATTAAACTTCATTGTAATGCCGATCAGGACACAGAACCTTAGCTATATATATGAATGATATCCATGAATCATCACGAGTTGGCTTTTATTACAATAATATAAATTCAGTATGAATATGATGTGATATGATCATATGCACATTACTTGTTTTTACTTGGTACGTACGTACGTACTCGGTACTTCACAACTTATTATCATCTACCTAGCTAGGTAGGATTAACGTCTCTACTTAATCTCTAATACAAACTAGAGAGTAGACTCAGCTACCGACATAGCCTTACAAATATGATTAGGTATGCGAACGCCAGCCATGAGTACTAAATGTTGGGATAATGTAAACTATGAACTCATATAACTAATTGATTTTATGATAGATTCTTCACTCATTTCTTTTATACATACATACATACATACATACATACATACATATATACATATATATATATATATATATGAATGATTCAAATTCAAGTGACTGGATATTAAAAAAGTACGACGTGGGAGGGGAGGTAGATGACAAAAAATATTTTGGAGACTAAGAAACACGAACAGGACATTTGATATTTTAGGAAGGACCTGACTAGTCTGGAGGGAGGGAAAGAGAGGGCCGGGAGGCTCATCAACGTGGGAGATGCAAGCCCCGTAACGAGGTCCTGGACACACAGGCAGCCACGATGTGGTATGGACATGTAGACTTCGTGGCACAATCTTCCACCACACCTCCGTCACCAACAAATATCCAACTTTTTATTTAATGGTACACACCCACCTCCTTTTCTGACTCTTTCTCTCTCGGCCCTGGGGGCTCATACTTATCACTCCCTGCGGGACCCTGTCCTTGTGTAAATCACCTTTTTAAACCCTCGCCTTCGCAGCCTCAGAGTGATCTTCGTCGTCTCAGTGAGGACCCGTTACTTGTGAGTTGTGAATTATCTCTGTTGCTGCACGTTATATACAATTATAGGCAGCAAGCATTTGGTCAACTCGATATCGTTGGTTCGGTCGAGAGATTAATTAGAGATAGAAATGGGGAGGGCGCCGTGCTGTGAGAAAGTTGGTCTCAAGAAGGGAAGGTGGACTGCGGACGAGGATGAAATCTTACTCAGTTATATCCAGGCCAATGGGGAAGGCTCCTGGAGGTCTTTACCCAAGAATGCTGGTACCTACTTTTACTTCTTTCTTTCTTTTAAAACAAATGGATCATGAATTTGTTAATAATAATGCATGGTACAATTTAACTAATTACTAATAATATAAATTCTTCAACTTGAAGGGTTGCTGCGGTGTGGTAAGAGTTGCAGATTGAGATGGATAAACTATCTGAGAGCTGACTTAAAGAGAGGAAATATTTCTTCTCAAGAGGAAGATGTCATCATAAAATTGCATGCTTCTTTGGGTAATAGGTCAGTCGCGTACTCATAACCTTTGCATTAATTATTCTTAAGTAGCCTAATTTTAATTATTTTTTGGCTCATTTTATTTTCACTTGTGAATGAGATGTTATAAATTTAATTTTTTTCAAATGAGAATTTAAACTTTATTATTGCCTAACCTATCGTGAAATTAGGTCAACACCTTCACCTTCACACATCATACTTATTTTACCAAACCAAATAGCAAAACTAATACGTAAAAACGAAAACAGGGAATAAGAGAAGAGAGGGGTACTATATATATATCTAAGTAATGCTATTCATACCATGTTGTTATACCATATTTTTATATCATCTTAGGTAACATCTAATATGAACAGCTACATCATTTGAAAAATTTGCAAAACTCGAGGAAATGGAGGAGAAAGACTCATTATATACTACAATCATCATTTAATTAAATAATTTTTCTTAATTATTAATTTATTAATTAATAAACTAAATTTAAAAATCTGATTAATTTAAATAATGTGACCATCTACATTAAATAACATCTAAAATGTTATGAAAATATGATACAAAAATATAATACAAAAAACATTACTCTTTATATCTGTTATACTTGTGTATCGTCTTGTCATGAGTGTTGCCAGTTCTCAAGTTTTCGGATTCTTTTGTTTGCTGTCCATGTCATAATTGTCATTGTCATTAGTCAGCAAATAAATTAGCCTTTTTTTGTTAGTTGAGAAAGAACTAGAACTAGAACTAGACCAGCAGGCTTACACCGTACGTCAACAGGAAACTAAATCTATGAATTAAAATTTATAAATTAAATGACATTATAAATTATAAATTTGTTTATTATTTAAATCTCTATTAATTAATAAAATATTCTTTGTCAACGAAATTCTTATGAAATTATCAGTTTAACTTTCTAATTAAAACACAACATAAATAAGAAATATGAGGTAAAAATATAATTTCACACAATCAAATTTTTTTTTTTTCAAAGTCTTACTTACATGTAATTCTGACATATCTCTAATTAAAATAAAATAAAAATTCGCACACACTTTGTGTGTGCCCTTATGCTAGTGTTAATTAATGTAATTATTTTTTATTGATGATATTATTTAATTTACAAATTTAGTTTACAACTTTAATTTTCAAAACATTACTCTACATCGACGAGATCCGAGTGTAAAAGCACATAAAGGATACTATTACTATGGATAATGATAGGAAGATTAAATTTGCAAACTAAATGATGTGTAACCAATAGGAATAAGCATGTTATCAACATTTAAGTAATAAATCAATCATTAACTTCCATGTCACTTAATTTTCAAAACTTTATTTACAAATTTAATCTCTCTAATATTACTCTACTACTATTGATTTGGTAGTGAATCTTGATTATATCAACTCACGTGTAACTGTCAGACGTAATCTACCCAACCAAAAAAAAAAAAAAAAACATACACATACAATTGGCGTCTTTAATTAAAACTCCGATTTGATATGCATAGAAGCTCCTACCAATATCTAAGTCCATCAAATGTACCCACAGGCCACACGTACAAAAAAGAAAATAAAAGAAAGACCCTCTCGATTTAGCTTACAAAGATTTGTATGATATGAGTATATATAATTGTTATTACAATAATACATTCTTATCATGTGATATTATGAGTTAAGTTTTCTTCACATGGTATTCTATAATTTCACGAGTACACAGAGTTACTATAGTGTTCTATATCAAAATCATGCAATACTATGAATAAGAATTTTTTTTTTCACATGATATTGTATGATATAGTTGACGTAAGTATAGTGTAAACTACAATGTTTTGTGCCAATCATGCAATAGTATGTATAAATTCTCTTCCACGTCCCATCATATAATTAGCGCAAATTACCAATGTTCAACATATTTTCTTGTCTATATGTATGTTAGAGAAAGAGTCTTGTCCAGGAAATTGTATCTCCTAAAATTTAAGAATTAATATTTGAATCTGATTTCGATTATATTCGTGTTCTATAATCAAACTGACTTTACTTGACAATTTTTCTTTGGGACCATAAAATTTGGCCCTTCACATTTAATATAAAGGGGAACAAGGAGAAACTTAGCTAGCTGTAGATATCATCAGTACATGACACACACACACACACACACACCATATATAGTATACAGTAGATTATGCTCTTTCCTTTTCTTTCTAAGCATGCAATACAAATGAAAACTTGATTTATCATTGCTGGTTAATTAATGAATAATATGATTATGAATGTATATGCAGGTGGTCTTTGATAGCGAGTCAATTACCAGGAAGAACCGATAATGAAATAAAGAACTACTGGAATTCTCACTTGAGCAGGAAAATTGACACCTTCAGGAGGCACACCACCACAATCGCCATTACTACTGAAATCAGCACCAGTTCCCTACCAGCTGGTCATGAAGTTTCGGCAGCTATGGAATTAGGTCCTCCCCCTCCTAAAAGAAGACGTGGCAGAACCAGTCGCTGGGCCATGAAGAAGAACAAAACCTACTTGACCACCAAACCCAAAGGCCTCGAGGCCCGGCTGAGCCAGAGCCACCACAAAGACGTTGATGTTTCTTCTGCTGCTGATGATGATCGTTTAAATAATGTCCACAAGGCAACTTCCTTGCCTACTGAAAATAATAATAAAACCGTGGACACCATGCAAGACGATTACGTGCTACTAATTGAGGCCCCGGACCAGCAGCAGGAAACTGGAGGTGGAGGAATATCAATGATTTCAACGGTCATTGATCATCGGAAAGAAAGTGATGGCGGAAAACTAATTTTAGGACCACATCCACTTGTACACGACGATGGTGATATGAATGAATCTGTCGGCATTGATGGAGGGTTGTTGGGGTTTACTGACTACTTGATGGACGATATTAATGAGGACGAGATACTGGATCCAAATGGTGTTTTGGCTTTAAGTGCAAGTGAAATAAACATTCATCAAGATGCTGATCATTTTACGGACGCGGATCATCATCAGGACACAGAATTACCATTGTCATGTGACCAATTAGTCATGTGTCCAAATAAAATTATGATGACAACGACGACTACTACTACTACGGCAGCCAGTGATGATCATCACGATCAGGAGCAAGAGAGCAGAAGCTGCGGTGGTAATTTGAGCTCGTTGTCGATCTCAAACTCAAACGGACAAGTCGTCACGGGGGACTTGCATTCATGCGGCTCTTCGATGTCACTGACAAATGCTAGTAATTGTGATATGGAGGATGGTCAGACTGCTGGTGGATTCGGAACTCACGATCATACATTATGGGATTGGGAGAGTGTACTTATCCAAGCTCGGACTGAGCATGACTACTTATGGGATGGCCATGACAGACAAAACATGCTGTCTTTGTTGCGGGAAGGAGAATCTGCTACTGCTGCTGGTGATGATGATCACGCTGATGCCATGGTGGCTTGGCTTCTATCTTGAATATTCAATTCAATTTGTCGTACCCTAGCAGCCTTTTATCACTTTGTTGCTCCTTTGGTTTATTGGACTTTTTCTTTTGGTTTGAATGAGAAAGATCCCAATAATTAATTAAAATGATAAGACAAAGAATTTAATTTCACGCACGATTACAAATATAATAAAAAGATAATACAAAATTTCAACTACATAAGTACATCCAATTATAATGCTCACGAGAGGACAAAATCTTATAGTACTTTCTAATGAACTTGCAAAGATGAAGCTTTTTAGCAAGGAAGCTTTGTTGTGAAATATCACGAAATGATCCTCATAGTCTTGCGCCAGGCAAACAAACAACAAAACCAACGTAAAAAAACTAAGGTCGGCGATGGTAAATCTTTTATATGTGTTTCTTTCTCACTCATTGGTAAAAAATTATCATCCTATATATCTTAATTAATTTCTTCATCTTGTACTTAATTGCTTTCTTTATCAATCTTCTTTGAAAGAGTAAATCATAATTAAGACAAACTTAGCAATTTAAAGCAATCCATTAATTCAAGATAGGAAGTTTGGTCGAGGCATATTTATGAGTTGTAACAAAAAAAAGACACGTTGCTTAAGTTACAATAATTGAGAACCAAACTTACTCACCCTACCTAAATATTATTGGATTGATAAAACTATGAGCTACTAATCAATCATTTATTAGTTTACGATCGAGGTAGCTAGCAAGTTGTCTTAGGAAATATATCAAAACACACACACACACATATGTATACGTGTATATAATGTACCATGGATATAATTTCTTCTATTCTTTCCGAAATTCCGGTGAACTACAAATTTTTTGGTAAAAGATGAACCACAAATGTATGTCAAAAGAGGTAACTATGGGGACACTACTTGACAAGAATAATTTACATGCAAAACAATAAATCTACAAGATGTTGAGATGAGTATTATTGCATGTGATTGAATGATGATAATCTTGTGTTGCTCTATATATTGTTAAATAATTTTGATCAAGTTGAATGTTCGCATTCTAATTAATAGCAATTTTATGAAAACAAAATCGTGGATTAACATATATTGAGCATGAAGAGTGAACGGGCCAATATAATTTAGGAGAAACAGGCAAGGCAACATCGACCAGATGCGCGTGCGTGCGTGCATTCTCACTGCATATACGTTCAAGACGAGTGGATACCAACAACAATTGCCAGATCTTTCCTTTTTATGTATTACAACAGGATGTGTCGGGCACTTTTGAAGGACGTTGACATGATGGAAAGAAGGGAGAGGGCCCATTAAGAAAAACCGACGGTGTCTACGGGTTTTTTTTTTTTAAATTAATGAAAAGAGTTATAAAACTTTTAGTTTTAACGATAAACACAAAATAAAGGATAAAGTGAATAGTATTAAGTTTGACTTTTTAGTGTAAAAATGTGATTTTTCGTTAAAGTGAATTGTCACATCCCGGCCCGGGGCGGATCACTTCCCAGGCCCGCTCCACTACCGTAGCACGATATTGTCCGTTTTGGGCTTACCATTCCCTCACGGTTTTGTTTTTGGGAACTCACGAGCAACTTTCCAGTGGGTCACCCATCATGGGATTGCTCTAGCTCCCTTCTCGCTTAACTTCGGAGTTCCTATGGAACTCGAAGCCAGTGAGCTCCCAAAAGCCTCGTGCTAGGTAGGGATGAGAATATACATATAAGGATCACTCCCCTGGGCAATGTGGGATGTCACAATCCACCCCCTTTAGGGGCCCGACGTCCTCGTCGGCACACACGCGATCAGGGTTAGGCTCTGATACCAAATTGTCACATCCCCGCCCGGGGCGGATCACTTCCCCGGCCCGCTCCACCACTGTAGCACGATATTGTCCGCTTTGGGCCCCGACCACGCCCTCACGGTTTTGTTTTTGGGAACTCACGAGCAACTTCATAGTGGGTCACCCATCATGGGATTGCTCTAGCCCCCTTCTCGCTTAACTTCGGAGTTCCTATGGAACCCGAAGCTAGTGAACTCCCAAAAGGTCTCGTGCTAGATAGGGATGAGAATATACATATAAGGATCACTCCCCTGGGCGATGTGGGATGTCACATGAATAGTACTACAAATTTTTCGTTAAAACTTCTTTTTTTTTTTTTTTGGTAAACGTGTCTATAGTTTCTTTAGTTATCTCCATCTATCAAAAATAAGAGATTTTTCAATGTGACCGATATATATGGTAGTATACCACATGTTACTATACAAATGATTAGATATGTGTAATGAAAAGTTAATAACTTAAAAAATAAAATTTCCCATCACATATATAAAAACACATGATGTACCATCCGTGTTCTGATCATAATGAAAATTTTCACATCAAAGAGGAGAGATTTTTGTAGGAAAATAATAACCACACGCCCTACGACGTGTGATCATCGTTTCTTTTTTCTCCTACTCCAGCCCTCTTGAGTTAATAAACATTAATATTTGCCTACACACTTTGTGTGTATGATAACATTTTTTTGGAAAATGGGAAGGAGTGGAGGGAGTGGGAGGTTTTTGTTTTTGGTTTTCTTTTTTATTTAAATATTGGAGGTATTTATTGAAGATATTTTAACATCACCTGTTGGTGAGACTTCAATAAAAAACAGTAAAATTTAGACCCGTGAAATTACATTATTGCCCATCATTTTTTTTGTGGGATAAAAGACTAAGTAGTATTTTCACCATCTTTTAGTTAACAAAGAGAGTTTCATTAATTAATAGAGATAATTAAATAGATGAGTAGATAATTAGGTTTAGAAATTACAAAAATCACTTCCCTTTTAAAAGATCGCAACTAGCGCTTAGTGCTTGCTCATGGTCAGTGTCCAAAATAATATTGGTCTTCCAATTTATAAAGTCTTGTCTACCTTTAATAACAAATTAAAAAACGAGCGATCGAGAAATGAAATGAAATGATTAGTTGAAAATTATAAGACCTAATATTTTATGTTAAATAACTATAGAGGAAGGACTTCTACTGTGAGGAAATGTTGTCGATAGTCAGACCTCTTAAAGGTTGTTCGACGGGTCAATTTTGGTCTCGTTTGGCATGTATGATTGAATTAGAATGGACGATTCTCTATGGAAATGTATGTTGAGAAGAGAAATAAAAAATAAGAGATAGATTACTCATGAATGAAACTTATTCATTCTAATCATTTTTAAATTGGTAGGATTAGAAAAGATGTGTTTTCTTCGTATCTAATTCTCTCTTAATCTTTTAAAACTGAGTTATTTATTCTAATTTATTCCAACATACGAAACGAGCCTCATTAGTAGATGCCCTCCCTAAATCAGAATGCTTGTGTATTTTTATGCAAGAAATACTTTTAGAAAGCACTTGAAGATCGCTTTTAACTTCTGCCAATCGCTATCAGAAGATTTTTTATTGTATAAAAATATTTTTAATTATTTTGAACGATATGATTGTATTTAATAGTCCGAAAACACTTTCAAACATACAAAAAGTAATTAAATTTTGATTTTAATTTTCTATGGGCAAAACCTAAGAACGTATTGTGGGCTTAGATTCTCTGTGGCAATGTCGTTCGGAGATTGAGAATGGGCTACTGACCTAGGTCTCAAATAAGAAAGCCCAAGTTTAAGGAATTGGTCACCCGTTTAGCCTTTAGCGCGGCTGCTGGCGGTGGACGACTCCACTGTTGGCTGCGGAGTGCGGAGGGAGTGGGAATGTTGAGGTTGAAGCCAAATCGCATCGGAGCCTTCACTACCACTGGTAAAAAGGCTTCTCCCTCTCCCTCTCTCTCACTCAGCCATTAGCTATTACTTTGGCTTCAAAACTCGATAGAATAGATTATGATTTCTAAACATTCATTTCATACTTTACAGGTGAAGAGCTCTTCGTTTCATTCGCAGCAAAGCTTCTTCGGTAATTACTTCCGAATCTGACCTCAGTTTTCTAAATATATTTATCTATTTTGAATGAATCCTTATCAAGGCGTGGCGTTGCATTATTTGATGCATACTTTCTGAATGACAAATCTGTAAATAAACATAATATGGGGATAGCAAAACTTTAATGATTGTATGGTTGACATGGTTTCTAATTTCTGTTTAAGCAATGTATGTAGTTCTACTTCCTCAGAATTGTCAGGTTCAAGGGGAGTATGTTTCTACAAAAGTCCTCACTTGTTATACATTGAAATTTTCACTTTTGACGTTTTCACTTCTGTCAAGTGTCAACCACAACGATGAATTTGAATTCCACTGCCCTTTCTACTTGAATCATAGCTTGTCAGTTTCTGTTTGAAGCTTCTGAAATATATTAACTTATTGTTTCGATGGAAGATGTCATGCCACCGTAGATTTTTCTTTCAACCCATTATCTGCGAGGAATAGGGCTTTATCTTGCATAACAACGTTCACCCGGTCTTTTCATTCTTCAACTTCTGAAGATGACACCTTCTCCGAATTGGGCTCCCCAGTGCCTAAAGCTCCAACTCATGCTCGGAAGTTGAAGTTGATGACGGAGAAGCCTGAGCCTTATTTGGTATGTTCATAATGCCCCAACCTCGTACATTCATTACTCTGTCTTGTGTGCGTGTGTATGCATTTGGCTTCGGTTTTGTTACTCAGAACGCATGTGCACTGTAGAGATATTACCTCTGCTCGCGGTTTCATGAATATTGCTGAAATGAAACATGCCATGTTTTCTTACAAATTCCATTTCAAGCAGAAAACTAATCGTACAAAAAGACCTTCTCGAATGCCTTCAGAAAGCCGCATCAGATTGAAAGATAATTCCTCAAAACTGGGTAACTTTGTCCAACCATTTCTTTCTACATTGACAGCTGCAACAATAACAACAATATTTATTTATGCATTGAAAAAAATATGACCTTCCCATCTGTTACTATTGTAGTGAGAACATATCTGCAATCAACCTTCCCTATTAAAAGAGGCCCTGCCCACCACTTTTACGAATATGTCATATACCTTGTCGTTTACCCTTGAACTGTTGAATAACCCCCATAGTCCCTTTCCATTTTCCATGGTTTCTGGATAATTATTTAATGCCCATGCTTCAAAAGAGCAGGTTCGGATTGGGAGGCTGTTGTACAGAGTTTTGGTCGTTCAATTGATCCACCAGAGGAGGAAGAGGAAGTTACCATTAGAATTACCAATATCAATTCGGAGACAACGGACTCTGCAGTGCACTCAATGTGCACGTCTTGTGGTAGCTTAGAGGGGCTTGTGAGGACAAAAGAAGATGCAGTTGACGCCTTGTTTAGCGTGAAAAACAAGGCAGGCATAAAACGCATAATCAAAAAGTAAGAAAATACTTACATTTCTTTTCTTGATTGCGTTTGCATTGTACCTTCATCAATAGCATTGCATTTCTATTTTTTAATCTGGAAACTACTGGACACATGCAGATATGACGAGTGTCTGTCACTCTTCTCTCCTCCTTGGATTTTTTGTATGTATAATATCATATATTTTTGCTTGTGTGTATTCGGATGGAATAGTGAAGAGTGCATTACAGTAATTGTTGAAGTCTAGATGCTCCACTAGATAGAATTTTTACCTTATTAATTGTTTTGAGATATTGTTTTTGTTTTAATGAATAGTTTCCCATGCTTAGTTCTGGTATTTTGTGGCTATGGATGTCAGATTGAATGAGACGATGGTGAACGGTCACAAGTGGTCAGCTGATTTACATGGAAGAGACTCCTCCGCTGAAGTGAGGAGCAAGCAAAGCAATGCGAACCATGATTTGAGATTGGAGATAAGCCGTCAACTGGCGGACGTAAGAAGGGAAGTCACAAGGAAGACAGTGTGCATACAAGACTTGGAGTGTCTGCATAACGCCTTGTTGCACATTGAGGGGGAGGCTCATCCTCACACCACCCACACCCACTAGTATTCACAACGACCGAGTTGGCAAATTATGCCCCCGCCCCTGGCCCCCTACCATACATAGTTTTAGTAAATGCATTACATATTAGCAGAATTACGAATAGATGCCGAATTTGTTTGGTTTATGATTAACAGGACTGACCGGCCACACGTTCTTGACGTTGCTGACCCAAAACTAGAAGGCTGCATGTACTTGTGACCGAGGCAATATTTTGTACGGACAGAAGGGTTATTGATATATCAATTATCATATTATTATCTTTAATCATCCATTGCCATTCAATCATTGCTCTAGTTCGCTTACAAGTGGGGGCGAAATGAGAATCGTAATCTTAATAGACCAGCTTAACAATGGCAAATGATTAATTTACTTTACAATAATCTCACGACCGTTAGATAAGCTGTCCCTAGCACAAAGGAAACAAAGGAAACAAAGTAAAGGAATAAACCTTTCACCTTCCTCCACATAACAGCAGGGTAACCGATTCTCCGCCTGTTTAAAATTCTTCGACAATGGCCATTTTCCCAAAAAAGAACCCCCGACAGTTGGCAAGAAAATATGTGACTTCATGATGCCCCCTCTGTTTATTTAAAACAAGGGGAAAGCCTAAGTGCTCATCTTGCACTCCAGATTCTGCATATCAAGCATGTATCTAACATCACTGAAGCAAGCACTTAATCTGCAGAATCAATCCCTTTCACATCCATATCCAACATCCTGCATGATTTCTCTCGTTTAAAATCAGGCTCTGTGATACCCATAGAAGAACACCCTGCAATCGGATATTCCCTCTCATCAACTAAAGACTTCATGTAGGAACATGGCTGCTCTTCAGCTTCAATATTGGATACAGGCTCTTGCCCTGAACCAAACTCCAACTCATACGACGGAGGGCCAGCAGGTTGTGTTCTCATTTGCACAGACCGCAAGAGTGCAGCCCTCCTTAAGTCAGCTGAGTGACAAATATCACTAGGTGATGACGGGAATCGCCCCTCTGAATCAGAGCCTAGCTGACGAGGCTGGGAGCCGTTGAAATTAGTGACAGTGCAGCCATGTGAAGTGCTCGGACAGGTGGGAGGAAATTTTTGGTACCTATAAGGAGAGACGGGACTAGAGGGAACACTATCAGGTTGGGAGGAGCAAGTATTTATGGGGTTCTCACAAAATCGAGGGTCATCTGAGTCCTCTGACATTGGTGAATATTGTAAGGACATCTCATCCCTGGAAGCATAAAGTTGTGAAAATATAATGAAAAATCAGATCTGCATAATAAAGGAAACACAATTTTCTCTTTATCAGGAAGAATCAAGATGGAGAAAGCATGCACATGATTATTAAGAGAACTCCTGTTTAATGTAATGTGGAAAACAATGACTTGAAGGTTCCCTAGGAAGGGGAACAACCGAGGCCCGATCAAACAAAGAGAAAAAAATTGACTTGAAGGAAAGGAGATAAAATTTGGTGAAGGCATACTAATGCCTTACATATGGATAAACAATACAAATACAATTCAAGTTGTTAATTTATGTGGAAAATCAACAATTACCACAATAAGCAAATCTATATTGGATGACTGAAGACAAAAATGAAAATTTTAAGCAGCCACATGAAGTACCAAACTCACCTTTTGGTTTACCACTTAAGCAAAGGCCCAAAGTAAGACGGTTAAAAGTACGATTACACTCTTGCAAAGGGAAGCTTATATGAGTGCATCACGATCACATCCACTCGAAACTATACAGTCTATACCATCAGATGACCTATTCTGTTTGAGTTGTATGATATCACCAACAAACCAAATTCGGGGAAAAAACAAGAAGAACAGAATAGGAAATAAGTCAAAGAAAATACAAAACGTTGAGTGCCATAACCCAAGAAACCATGAACACGAACCTGCAGTCCTAAGATGTTTTACAGGCCTCTTGTGGTCTATCGGATTGGATTAGATTGGAATAACTCATAAATGCAAGGTATGTTTACCCAAAAAAGAGGCTGAACTAATATAGAAAGATGCAATAGCACCTATGACCTGTGAAACTAGGCAACTTAAAACATACAAAGTCTAAATGTGAAGCACAAGGTTATCATAACAATGAGTGAATGACGGAGAAGAATGGCAGTTAGTTATGTATGCGGAAGGAGTATTTCATTTGAGAAGGTTCCCAAAGCATATGACGATGTTATGGACAGTGATTGACAAGTTCGATATGAGTGTGTGAGAAGAAGTAACCTTGGATAAAACATGGTATCAGACCTTGCTGGAGATTCCATGAGATTGTCAGGGAGAGGGAGTGGGTCTCCAACAGTGAGTCCATTCAAACTAGATGCCATAATCTGCACTAGTGCAGTGCACAGCAAACAAGTGAGTTATGAGAATGAAAGACTAATTTCACTTGAAACACTAACAAAATAAGGCCTCGTGAATGAATTCAATTGTGATGGAAATGAATGAGAATTCAGAGGCAGTAAATTTTCATTCTTGAAAGGAAAAGGTAGATTCTTTAGTTCGATTCCATTAAATAAAGTAAAGAAATGAAAAGAAAAGGAAACCTCGCTGAGATAACGCTTGTGAGAGTGGAAATTGTCGAGGTAAACCGCATCTTCAGGATCTCTGCTCCGCTTCCCAGATGGAGATGGTGAAGAAGACGATGAAGTTGATGCAGCCGATGCATTTGTAGATGATGAAGATTCTATCTCTGGGCCACCAACACCACCACCACCTACTGCTCCTCCGCCTCCAACCCCGCCCGATGAGCTCGACTCCGGACGCATTTGACAGCCTGCTCTCGCTCTTTTCACGGAATTTTTACTTTATTTATTATTTCCATTCATGTTTCACCAATTTCCTAAGGGAAGGGCGATTACTGGGCTACATAACTTGAGGGAAAAAACCCAATTGAAGATCCACTGGGCCATTCCCCCAAGCCCAATAATCACAAAATTGAATTCCTTTCATATGGGAATGGGAGTTAATGGTGTAAAGTAGATACGATTGATGAAGTTCATGTAGCGGGCGGAAAATAAAGATAACTCAAGGCCTTGTCTTGTTAACCCGCAAGATAATGATATATGAATGGGTAAAGAAAGTTGATTCATCACTTGAATTTGAAATGTGACGCTATGTATTGAAATTGGGTGGCAAAATGTCTGTTGCGATTATATTTATAGATTGAACGAGATAGAATGAAATCTAAATGGTGTTACAACGAAATGAAAATGAAATAAAAAAATGTTGAGATGGATGTCGGAGCAAAAAAAAGAAACGCACTTACTAAATACCATGGAAGTGGGATGGAAGCCGGAGGAATTGGGATTATTCCTCCCACACTCAGCAGCAACTAGCAAGCGCGGATATTAGCTTTAAATCAACGACAAACATGAGGACGGTCCTTAATTAGGCCAAGGGAATAAAATGAACAGCCTTGTTATAGATATTTAACCGATGGAAAGACAAAAGAATATGAACCAATCCTACATATTCGCATAAAAGAGAAACTTGTTTGGATGTCAGGATACAACTCTGAGCATCCCATCTCCATCATATGATATGATAGCAGGTATGATTATGCTATAAAAAGGCAGGCACTGGCACTGCCCCCGCCCGCTCCACTCTTCCTTAGCGTTTCCCGCTCAGACATAGACACAAACATTTGGCCTGGAAAATACAAGTGAGAGGGAGGGAAGGGAGGGAAGGGAGGAGAGTGCTCCTGATGAAGTACGTGTTGGTTACAGGCGGGGTGGTCAGTGGGCTGGGCAAAGGCGTCACCGCCAGCAGCATCGGCGTCGTCCTCAAAGCCTGCGGCCTCCGCGTCACCTCCATCAAAATCGGTTCGTTCTCTTTATTCCTTCCTTTCTTTTTGCTTTTACTACTTAATCATCTCTTCTCTTCAATCTGATTTGATTTGATTTGCTCTACCCATCTGCTGCTGCAGATCCATACTTGAACACAGATGCAGGCACCATGTCTCCCTTTGAGCACGGTGAGGTTTTTGTTCTTGACGACGGCGGAGAGGTAACCATTGACCCTGCTAATTTCTTCAATACGTATCAAATCCGCGTTATCTTTATTCTTCATGCTGCTGGGTTTGTTTAATCTCTAATCGTAATTGTAGGTTGATTTGGACCTGGGCAACTATGAACGCTTCCTAGATGTAACTCTTACTAGGGATAACAACATTACCACTGGCAAGATATATCAGGTGCTTCTAATAACAAGGGGTGTTTGTCTGTCTTCCATTTCATCACTTTTATTTTGACATTTTTTATTTTTATTGTTTTGTTCCGTGTAGTCTGTTCTTGAGAAGGAGCGGAGAGGTGATTACCTTGGCAAGACTGTTCAGGTGATGATACAAAATCACAATGTTCATAAATCCTACCTTTTCTTTTTTGCTTCACTTGCATTGAACGCTGATGACTGCCTTTCTTTCTTGATTTTGAGTCGATTTAGGTGGTTCCACACATAACTGATGCCATTAAGACATGGATCGAATCCGTTTCAGTCATTCCTGTGGATGGAAAAGAGGGCCCTGCAGATGTTTGCGTGATAGAGTTGGGAGGGACTGTGGGTAAGCAATAGTCAATACATAGATGCAATACATGCTTCATTATTCTTTCTCTGTGTTTATGTACAAAGACAATAATTCTTCTTTCTTCTTAGGTGACATTGAATCAATGCCATTCATTGAGGCTCTGCGCCAATTGTCCTTTTCAGTTGGTAAGGTTGTGGTTTATTCTGTTCTTTTGAGGAGTTTTTTTTATACTGCTTATGAGATAATTTCTCCACCCATATGTTGGCTTCCAATTGTTTATCATGTTTCTATGCTGTGTGATCAATATATATCTTCCAATGACTGCTCTAGGAATACGCGGTACGTACGGTTTAGGTATTGTTTAGATTTATGGTCTGATATGTTATGAGCAGCTTTGCAATAATAAAATTGATAATATTATTGGGACTTTATGTGGTGCTTTTTTGTATTTTTGTTGGCCGGGGTATAGATGCAATGAAACAATGCTTATCCAGATTTAAAAGTAACTAACGATTTCCCTTTGGAGTTGATGTGCAATTTCATCTGGAATTACATTGATGTTAAATGATCATTGCTGGTGTTGATTTAGTTCTTTTGTCAGGGCAAGAGAACTTCTGTCTTATTCATGTGAGCCTGATACCAGTGCTGGGTGTTGTTGGAGAGCAAGTAAGATCCCTCTACTTAATTATTGAGTGTTACATTTCTTCATTAATTCCTCATACAAGCTTGTAAGTTTAGAATCAAAATGGATTATATTTGACAAAGAATTTGCTTAATTTTGTATGTTTCTTACTTTCTTTTTGTGTTTGTAATTCATGCAGAAAACAAAGCCTACGCAACATAGTGTGCGGGAACTAAGAGCATTAGGCTTGACTCCTCATCTATTAGCATGTCGCTCTGCAGAGGTACCTCATTTCACCTATCTATTAACCTTATAAGCTTTTCTTTAGTTTCCATTTAAGACTTGCTTGGACACCTACATTGGTGCAGTGAGATCACCCGACTCCCCTTGTGCTTTACTCTACCATTATTTTGCCAAGGTTAATATTTGTGCAGATATAATACATATTATTTTTTATTTTTTATTTTTTTTTGTGTGACTGCATTGCAGCCTTTGTTGGAAAATACTAAGCAGAAACTTTCACAATTTTGTCATGTTACAGTAAGTTGTTGCTGAATAAATTCTATGTGGCCTTTTTTCTAAATTTCTTTAATCAAACTTCATTTTCTGATTACAAATTTTAAATTTCATTTACGCTTTTTTACAGGCTGGTAATATTCTTAATATCCATGATGTACCAAACATTTGGCATGTTCCTCTCTTACTTAGGGTGGGTTCAATAACAATTATCTGTCTCCTTGGTGGCTTCATACTTTATTTCAAAATTTTATCTAAACTTTTGTTCTAAATTGTTGTTCAGAATCAAAACGCTCATCATTCAATTCTTCAACAACTAAATCTACTAAGGTATGTTCTCACCATTACTTCACATATAAGGCTTCAACTTTTGTGCTCAATTGTTGATCAGCATCAGCTTATTTAAATTCTTCTTGTGTAATGATGCCAAGGCAATCTCTCTATAGAATACTGTCCGACTTGGATTCTTTTAGTTGATATATGTGCTCTCTCGGAATGCTGCCTAAATATAGGAAGGCAAACAGCATGAAGTTTGGCTATGTTAAGTTACCAGTGTTTAATTTTCTGTTTCAGCATTGCCAGGCCTCCTGATTTAAGAGATTGGACCAAGATGGCAGAGACTTATGATAACCTCACCAATTCCGTTAGTATTATTAGATAATAGTGCCATGCTCAATTTTCAAACATTCTCTCTTTTGGTTTTTTCATTCACCACATGAGAATTTTATATTTGCAGGTGAGGATTGCCATGGTGGGGAAGTATGTGGGCCTTGCAGATTCTTACTTGTCCGTAGTAAAGGTGCAGTGGTAGCTTCTATTCTATTATTAGGAAGGGTCATAGGATGGTGTATCTTTACTAAGATTGTGGAATTCATTAGCAATTTTTCATGAAAAAATTTAGCTATTGCATGTTGTAGTGCAAATATGAGTGTATGGCTCCTTTTGCAATGCATGCTTATTAGATTATATATGTTAATAATTCACTGCCTACACATGTATTTTACCATAAATGCTTGCTGATATATAATTCTGAACAATATGGCAATCTGGACCCCAAAATATAATATTTTGCTAAATTTGTCTCGCAGGCCCTTCTGCATGCTTGTGTTGCTTGTTCTTTAAAGCCATCAATTGACTGGATTGCTGCTTCTGACCTTGAAGATGATAGTGCCAAACTGGTATTGAACCATTACACTCCTCTTTTTGTAGAATTTGGTTTTAAGTCTATTATTTTGTCTTTTCTTAAGATTTGTTTTTCATACAGATACCAGAAGCACATGCTGCTGCATGGGGGACCCTAAAGGTATTCTTTAAGCTAAATTATCGTCCCCTAGCCTGTTGTACAGTTTATGTTTTGATCTATTCTATACTTGCAGAATGCAGCATGTGTCTTGGTTCCTGGTGGATTTGGAGATCGTGGTGTGAGAGGTATGATATTAGCTGCAAAGTATGCCAGAGAGAACAATGTTCCTTATCTTGGGATTTGTTTGGGCATGCAGATTTCAGTGATTGAATTTGCGAGATCTGTAAGCAACATTTGCTTAACTAACAGGTTTTATTCTTTATTTAAGATCATATATCATCCCTACTTTAATTACTTGTTTTAGGTTTTGGGTTTAGAAAGGGCAGACAGCACAGAGTTTGATGCACAGACACCAAATCCTGTTGTAATTTTTATGCCTGAGGTACAAATTTATGGTGATGTTTACCTCTTTAATTTTAAAATAAGTATGGCTTCAACCTTCGCCCCATGACAGTTAATTTTTTTATGTGTAAAGGGATCAAGAACACACATGGGAAGCACAATGAGACTGGGATCCAGAAGAACACTTTTCCAAGCTCCTGATTGCACTACTTCAAAGCTGTATGTGCAATATCTATAACTGTGTTCAATTTAGAAATCATAGAATAGCCGGCTAGTTACTGCAAAATGAAGTTATAACTTCAGGTACCTCTGCTGCATTTATACAGTAAAATCAATGCATGTGCCATGTGTTCCAACTTCCAAGTCTGTCACATGGCACAAGCTATAGAACTTTATTGCATTTATACTGTAAAATTTTGAACTTTCTTGGTCAACGTACTATTTTGCATGCGGCCTTTGATGACCTCTCCGCTATGTGTTGTGTCTGCAGTTGCTTTTGTCAAAACTAATCCCACAAGACCACTTTAAAGTTCTCCATTTTTAAGAGTATAGGCTACATGCCTGATGTGTTATTGCTATCAATTGCTAGGTACCATAACTCAGAGTATGTGGATGAACGACACAGGCACAGATATGAGGTTTGTTGTAAATTTATTTAGGTGAAAAACATGATGTTTCAGAAGCATGTTTTACGTAGTGTACATGGTCTTATTTCATCATGATGCAGGTGAACCCAGATGTTATTGGAGTTCTTGAAGAAGCTGGCCTGAAATTTGTAGGGAAGGATGACAGTGGGAGACGAATGGAGGTGGGTTTTCTGCTGAGTTTGATGCTTTGTTGAACTTGAGCATTGTCAGAATTTACTTGGTTATTATTGCAAAAATTCCTTTCTTATCATTTACTGAATAGTATTTGACTTTGAAGATTTATTTTTTACAAGATTTGTGTTTGTTCTGGTATTTTTCTCTTCTGCAGATTTTAGAGCTTCCAAGTCATCCATTCTATGTAGGAGTGCAATTTCATCCAGAATTTAAATCACGGCCTGGGAGGCCCTCTCCTCTATTTTTAGGTACTTTGACACACAAGTGAACCATAGATGTCATAGACTTACATTAACTGTTCTTACTTGGAAACATGTGAACACTATGGCATCCATCATGGAATTACCATGTAGCGCAGATCTATATTACTCAAAGTGGAGAGATTATTGGACATGTTTGTGTCGGAATAGACTTGTCTATTACAATTCTCATTTTTATTCGGTTGATTTCTACCCAGTCCTTGGATCTCTGTACTTGAGTTGACACATGTGACATTGCAACTGTAGGTCTTATCTTGGCAGCAACAGGACAGTTGGAAACCTATCTTGACCAGAATCAAAATTCTAGTTGACAGCATTGGATCTCTCTCAATGGTTCCAGATCATTAGTTCAAGGTAGGTTTGTAATTTGAATGTGAGAGGTCCCATAGAAGAAGAATTGGACTTGCGTTGTAGCTGTTTGTGCATTGTTCCCCCTGGCTCTTCTGAATGTGGGTGAGAAAGGGGGATGGGAATGGGTTGGATCATCTCAAGACTTACGACATTCTGTGCTCCGTATGCATAAATAGGTGCATCTTAGGGGTCAGTTAAGTGATTATGTTGAACAGTGTCTGTGCGGTTTGGGATAGGGTTGGATTACAGTATGACCGAGGGAAGGGGTTTCTATTTCATCTGGTAAGAGATAGATATGTTTCTGTTCATCCATACAAAATGGTAGACAGTATTCACTTGATAGTTATGAAAATGGGCATGGATGCGTATTGATGGTTCCTAGTGTAGTAAAAAACTAATGCATTGTCCATTTTTTGTTACAATGGCAGATAAACGTATGGAAGTTTATGAAAGTAGATCCTGATTGTGGAACAAGTATGTCGATGCAGTTGGACAATTTATCAGGTTGCTGATCGATCAGTTGAAAGCAGATAGAAGTTCTAGGTCATTAGAAGGATTCATTGATTAGATTGTTCAATCATTTAGGGGAATTTGAATGATATTGTTGTTTGGCGATATTAATTACTTGTTGGCATTCAAGAGTTACCATATTCGGAATGAATATACTTATGAAACTTTTTCGAATGTTGTCCTCATCATTTATTAGCACTTAAAAATGTAGACATTTTTGAAATTCAGTTGTAAGCTGCTGCTTGTATGTGTGAGATGATTGTTGTTACATACAATGTAATGGGAAGCCTAAGCCTACAGTATCTACAAAATATGCCGCAATGCTATGCCTCTTCTTTTATAAAATAAATACAATGTAGTTCAGTACAGTAAAAGTAGACTAGAGGAGCAGAATTGAACCCAAAAACAAAACCAAAATCAAAATAAAAAAAATGCCGCAATGCGATGGCTGTCCTGCGAGTTACTGTTTTGGTTGTCTGTCTGTCTTGTCCCTGGATCTGGAATTGCGGAATTCTGGAGGAATTGTCGAATGTGGATGGACAATGTGAATGATATATGCGATTAATTTAACATGTGAGGTTCTGAGTGTGGTGTCGGTATGAAATCTGTCTTTGGAGCTTCATTTGCTGGTAGAACTTAGCTATGAACTCATCTGCCTTCATGTCAACCGATTCCTCTAACTCCTCGTAAATATTGTTTTTATAAGCTGTAGCAGGAGAAAGAGTAACCCTTTCTTCCTCATCATCCTGAATAATATCTCGGCCATCATCCTTCTCATCGCATTTGATAAGAAAGCTCTGCCTTGCAGTACTAGCATCGTCTTCATCATCATCGTCATTGTAGCAGTTGCGGCAATCGTTTGATTGATATCCGTGGTTATTGATGATCATGTCGACTTGATCATCATCAAAATAATCAAGTGCTAATGGTGCGTTTAGGCAAGGGATGTTGTTGATGAAGCACATAAAGGAGGAGCGGGAGCAGCTGGTTTTGGTTTTGAGGGTGGGGAAAATTGGGGTCTTGTCGAACGACAGCTGCCGCTCGAAGTAATACTGCTGCCGCTCCTGCTGCTTCTGCAAGTGCTTAAGCATGTGGACGAAGCTACTCTTGAGCAACTTGGGGACGACGCGTAGTTCCATCATGAGGCGTCGCCTGAAAACACCGCCCTTTCTTGCCCAAAGCAATGCCAGATGCAGCAGCTTCCACGCTCTATGTGTTGGTCTTGGTCGACCGACGTCATCATCATTACCATTTGATGATTTCTTCTTCGACATCTTCATCAATGTCATCGTCGTCTTCAGCTCACTCTTGAGCAATTGATTAGCTGGTGGAAGCAGAGTAGAGGTGCTACTAACGTAGGTAGATTCAAAATGTGGCCTGGTAGTGGTAGTGGTAGACCAGAAAGAGAGAAAGTGACAAATTGATCACAAAAAATTGGCTAATAAATTACAGTTTGATGAGAGCGAGCTGAAAATTTTCTATGATACGGTGAGTGGTGAGTGGTGTTGCCTTGGAAGGCTAGTATATATACATATGGGAACTCACAGGAGGAGGTAGCCATTTATACAATACATGATTAGTAATATATATTATATAAATAAATAGATATATTAGAGGAATCTTTGTATTTTACGCGGTGGTTGCTAATTATGTGTGTGATCTGCTTATAGGAGATTAGTGTGGAAGGTGGGAACTCGATTGTTGCTGGGGACACGGTTGTTATACGCGGGAGGAAGCAAGCTCGAACCTCCCCTTCCGCTTCATTCATCGGTTCCCAAGTTTCAAATACAATATTACTTTAGCTCTCTTCTATGACCACGTTGTATTATAAACGTTATAACTTGAGTTGTTCATTTTTTTTAGAGATAATTTTTAGATGACGATAAAGAGAAAATAAATGATTTAGATTATGATATCTCGTAAAGTAAAATGATATAACCTTATCATGTATAGAGAAAGTTAAGAAGATTGACTTCTAACATGTAAGAAGTCAAACTGTGTCTAAATATTTATATAACCCGTCGTTCCTTTCCCTACACTACTTTTTTTGTTTTGTTTCTTGCTATACTACTATTTTGTTATTGTTAATCCGTACGCCACCAAATACGGGAAATTAATATCTACACCATGTACATAAACTTGTAAGAAATTATGCACCCAGTTTGACCCTTAATGCGTTATAACTTGCAAGTCAACAATATTATTAACTAATGCTTATGACAGGCAAGAAACTTCTACTTTTCAACAAAACTATTAAGTTAGATCTGAGGGACTACATATATATATATATATATATATATATATATTTGTTCTAGCTGTTGCCATATATAACTCATATTTAAATGATGGTTTTCGACGAAATATATATGTAATTGATGATATTAAGCGACTCGCGGGGCAGCCATTTGAATTTTGAATAGGTCAATGCCAATTATTTGAGCGACAAATACATAAAGTTATAAACTATCACAATCAACGCAGCTTTTGATTAGTTGGATTTTGCTGGATTTTTCCTGACATGACCACCGTTTCCTTAGAAGAGGATCATCTCCAGATTTATTTTGTGGAGATCTTAGTCATTCATCGTGTATCGTATGGTTAGAAATTATTTAATTTTTTTATTTAAAATTAAACACAAATAATATATAATAAAAATTAATATTATTCTTGCAAGAATCAACCGGGAGAACCCAGTGGCCTCCCAATGAAGCTGACTCTGTCATCTGTGGTTGCCCATGGGCCCTATCGCTTATATTCTCCCAAACCGTGTTCTAAGTTCTAACATATGTATATATACATAAAATTTCATTTCAGATTTATATTGTAGATTTTAATTAATTGTAATGTGAATCTAGCTTCATACATAAAGAATCTTAGTTATAAGATTAGTGACCAGTTTGGGATTGTTGTACTTTTTTTAAATGGTAAATTACATTTTACCTCATCAGGTTTGAGGTTGATTTCAATTCCTTACAACATCTTTAAAACATTTCACTTTCATACCTTACGTACTATTTTATTTCAATATAATACATCGGTACATTTTTCATCCATTAGTCCGTTAAGTGCTGACGTGACTGTCACATTTGTGTCACATGACAAAAAAATAATTTTTTATACATTAAAAATATTATAATATTAATCCTATTAAAAAAAAAAACCCTAACCCATATCCCCTTCCTTCCCCCTCACCTCTTTGCAACTCCCATTTACAAAATCCACCGCTTAGCCCGCGGTTCATCCCCATTGAAGCACTTCCATACCTAATTCTACCCACCAACCAACCCATTTACAAAATCCCCACTCTAAAACCCTAATAACCTAACCCCCAAACCCGTAGAGAGTTTTGCCTAGGTTGTCGAAAAAGTCAGAGTCGACGAAGAGGCTCCAGAGGCGGGCAGTGGTGGCGGTGGAGCTGGAGTAAGCGGTGGGCTTGGGGGTGGAGGAGAAGGGGTTGGGTGGTTGGCCCCCCGAGGAGTCGTTGGACTCGAGAAACATGGTGATGTTGTCACTGTCGCTGCCACGTGGCAGGAGGTTGGAGGAGGCTAGGCAGGAGAGGTCGAAGAGGAGGAGGTCGTCGAAGGTACTAATTTGTTTGAAGGTAGGGGGTTTGAAGGAAGCAAAATGATGAGTTCTATTGAGAAAATTTGTCGAGTGTTGTCGAGGCAATCTGAAAAGATTTTTTTTGTCAAGACCTGGAAAGATATTTTGTCAAATACTATGTGAAGCTTTCCAAAATGTCAAAAATGCCCCTTGATTTTTTCACAATCAAAACCCAAAAAATTCAAAAAAGGAGGACAAACTGGTAAAAAAATCTTAACAAAAAACTGTGCTGGAAAAAAAAAATAAATAAAAAAAGAAAAAGAAAAAAAAGGAGACAGTGATGAAGTTATGCAGACTTGCAGTTACAAAACTCAAAGAAAATTAAAAAAGAATAATGTGGGAGAAGGGTCACCACGTTCCGTTCAGTTTTGCAACTGCTATCAACAGTTTCCATTCGGTTTTCAGACTCCCACATTCCAACCTTTTATCATCACTTTCTCCGCTGCATGAGTTCATTTCGATTTGTGAATACAGAAAAGAAAAACCAACAATTTTAAGCGGTTTATTGCAGTTTAATTTGCATTCATATTTATGTTTTCCTTTTAGTTTGTGTTTGATTTTCTTTGACATGGAAGAAGAAGAAATCATGTAAAAAAGGGGATTCTTATATGTTGAACTTGGAACGAGCATGAAGAAATTAACGATACCTCTTTATCTTTTGAGTTGGACATGTATGTTTAATTATTATTATTTTTTTTAATTATTTCGATTCTTGGAGGATGAAGGGCAATAAAGCAGGAGAGTTGAATCAGACTATCAAATTGTTTAAAGCTACAAGTGTGGTAAAGTCAAGGTTTCTCAACTGGAATTCGACAAAAGCTTTGCCGTGGAGAAGTAATATGGACTTTTATGCTTTATTATTTGGTAGGCTTCAGATTGTTGTCCTGCATAATATCAGTTTACTATCTACAATTAGATTTATTGAGTCTGTGGTTCATCTTCTAATGATCTTTATATCAGTAAACACTGTGCCTTCAAACATCCGTACTTTTGATACGTTAGCTTTTTTTTTAATAATTTTGCACTTTTGTCAAACATTGTATTTGTAGAAAATACTACTAGAAAGTATTGAAATTCACGGCAAAGCCCAGACTTGCAGTAATATGACATATTAGCATATAGCTGCTCAATTCGTATCTCACTTCGTCATCGTTCTCTCTACACATCTTTCACAAACCACCATTTCAGAATAAATAGAACTTCAATCTCCTCAATCTGGAGTTTTAAATAATCTTTGGAGTTTTCCTGTTGCTTTGGGTTGTTTATCGATATTATTAATCCAGAAGGGCTTTTTTTTCGATCAATTAAAGAATCCCCGTCTCCTCAATCTGGTAATTTTTCTCTTTATGCTAGCTGATGATATTTAGCCTAGTTTGGTGGGCATCTTCTAAAAAAAGTGGCTATCTGAGAGCTTTTTTATGTTGGGTAGACATTCAGTTTTAGTTTTTTTTCATAGTTTTGGGTGAAAAAAAGCCAAAAACACAAACCCAAGACCCAGCTTTGAAAAACCAGTTTTTTTTCACATCTGTTTTACATAAAAATTTATCAAACACTATAATACTGTTTTTTTTTTCAAAAGCACTTTTACAAAAAATGTTTACCAAACACTCTGCTGCTTTATTTTATAGCACATCACAAACAGTTTTTTTTCAGAGCACATCGATACCAAACTAGCTCTTAATCTGTGTGTTAGGAAAAATAGAGATGAAATTATGGTTGTTGTGCTTCTTCTTAGTCGGAAAGCAATATACATTACCAATAGCAAAGATATTTGACCAAATATGTTTGTAACTTTCAAATATTTTTTTTTATTCATTTCATTCTTCACCTATAAGTAAAGATGACTGGTTGATATTACAATTGCAGTGTACTCTTCAAGAAAATTGACCAACTTGACGACTAATGCGGAAAATGGCTTGAAAGTGGCTAACTTGAGACCAAGATGGCTACTTTCGAGCCGTTTTTCGGCCAAACCACAGTGATTTAGTCATCGAGAAAGGTACCATTCTCTTCGTCTCATTGAGAAGTATGACTTTTGTTTTTGAATTACTCGATTTTGTTGAGTGTTGAAGAAGTTATGAATGTTTAAAATTTACCCAGTTTTCGATGAGTTTTCCATTTTTCCTGCGGACCAGTCATCTTTCAAGCTATTTTCCGGCTATCTACGGCAACCATTGGGCTTCTAAATGGTATAATCTTGTTCTATGCTTTCCTATCTTCATTTTGATATATTATGGGTCGAATTTGGTTAAGAAACGATTGAGTTACGAAACTTTGAAAATTACCCAAACTTTCAGCCAAGAGCTCCTGGACACTTAACGGAGTTTTTAACAGAATGACCAAAATAATGGATGGTGGACAATCTCAAGGACCATTTCCACTGATTTTCAATCTTAAGGACCAAAGTGACGTGTTATGCAAATCTTAAGGACCATTTTGACTAAAAAACCTTATTTGTCTTTGATGTCTGTTCTTTTTTAATCTCATTTTCTTTTCTCCCACTTCATATTTTTAACTATGATCATAGTGCAAATGAATTCAAAAAACTCAGGATAAACTTTTTCTCTTCAAGTTACTATTACTTCTTTGCCCTACAAGTCCTAGCTTTGATAATAATATGGAGAACAACGTCTGATTTAATTTTTTATTTTTTATTTTTTGGTCGAAGGGTCTGCTTTACTCTTCTCATTTTGATAATTCCCTTGCCCTTGGTTTGATAGCATTTGGGTTTTAAGCGTTGATATAAAGAATCTCATTCTAATTTTTAACTTTTAGGGTAAATTACATTTTACTCCCTTATGTTAGGGATCAATTTCAATTCCTTACAACATCTTTAAAGAATTTCACTTTCATACCTCACGTACTATTTTATTTTAATATAATACATCCATTACATTTTCCATCTATTGGTCTGTTAAGAGTTGATGTGGCTGCTGTCACATCTCGGCCCGAGGGGGACCATTTCCTGAGCCCGCCCCACCACCGTAGCACGATATTGTCCGCTTTGGGCTTACCATTCCCTCACGGTTTTGTTTTTGGGAACTCACGAGCAACTTCCCAGTGGGTCACCCATCATGGGATTGCTCTAGCCCCCTTCTCGCTTAACTTTGGAGTTCCTACGGAATCTGAAACCAGTAAGCTCCCAAAAGGCCTTGTGCTAGGTAGGGATGAGAATATACATTTAAAGATCACTCCCCTGGGCGATGTGGGATGTTACAATCCACCCCCCCTTAGGGGCCCGACGTCCTCGTCGGCACACACGCGGCCAGGGTTAGGCTTTGATACCAAATTGTTACATCCCGGCCCGGGGGGGACCACTTCTCGGGCCCGCTCCACCACTGTAGCACAATATTGTCCGCTTTGGGCTTACCATTCCCTCACGGTTTTGTTTTTGGGAACTCACGAGCAACTTTCTAGTGAGTCACCCATCATGGGATTGCTCTAGCTCCCTTCTCGCTTAACTTCGGAGTTCCTACGGAACCCGAAGCCAGTGAGCTCCCAAAAAGCCTCGTGCTAGGTAGGGATGGAAATATACATTTAAGGATCACTCCCCTAGACGATGTGAGATGTTACAGCTGCCACATTTGTGCTGACATGGTTGTCACGTGGCAAAAAAATAAATTTTTATGCATTTAAAATATTATAATAATTTACTCTATTAATAAATAAAAAAAACAAAAAAAAAAAACCAGAAATCCTTCCCCGACCCCTTCCCCTTCCTCGCAACCCAAACCCCCCATCTCACCCCACCCCCTACCCATCTCTTCCTTCCCGTCCGACTACCGCATCATTATGACTTCTGCAATTCCATCTTCTTCCCTCTCAGTTCTCTTCTTCTCTTTCCAAACCTCCATAACTCTAATATCTTCTTCCTCAAAGCTAAAAAACCAAAATCCATTACCCTAATGGATTGCTAATAAAATTAGTACCTTCAAACAAATTGGGACCTAAACCCCCCTCCCTCCATCCCCTCCGACAACCTCCTCCTCTTCGAACCAGCATATGTCAATATCGTTGACATGTAAGCAACTTAGTTAGCTGATGACAATATACCCACCAAGTATTCAATGAAATATCTCAATGAATAAACTAAATATTTTTACATGTTTCGCGCTCTATTTCTACCAAAAAAACTTGAACTTTTAACACTAAGACTGCCAAAGTTTGAATCATGGATCCGCCACTGCATATAATCATAATTAGTTATGAGTAGATAAGGGATACGGAGTAATAAATGATATCCCATTGGGTAAACGTACATGGCTAGCAATTAGCTAAAGCGTAATTGATTGGTAGAGAAAAAGACATATATGACGAATGAAATGAATGGATGCATGAAATTGACGGTAGCTAGAGAAGCGGCTAAATATAACCTAATATTTGTTGGAACGAAAAACAAGAAAACAAGTAGAGGTACAGACCGCTCGCGGTGGATCACGGTCATATATATAGTGAGAGAGAAAGGGGGGATGCATCGATAGCGGAAGTTAATTTGGTATATAAGGTGGTTGCTTTCCAACACTCCCTCCAAAGTTTTCTCCCGCATCTCACCCTGCTCGCCGCAGGGGAGGGGATCGATAACAGAGAGGAAGCGCGGGAAGAAGAAGAAGAAGAAGAAGACGACGTCGACAGTCAGCCGTCACGTAACTAGGTCTAGGCCCGGCCCCATAAGTAACCATAGCTTATTAATTATTAATGGAACCCAAGTTAGACAGCGTGATCATCATCGCCGACACCACCAACAAGGGTCCGTGTCCTATTATTCCTAATGGGGATGTTATCGATATTAATTCTAAATCCGATGGAGATCGAGATCATGGTCAGGATCATCATGGTTATGTGGGCACCATCACAGCCGCAGCACCAGCACCAGCACCAGCCGGTAATAATTACAAAAAGAAGCGCAGAGGAGCTATACAAATTCTCCAAGTGGCCGCCTTTATGCTCCGACGACGCCGTTCATCTGACAAATTCAAATCCAAATCAATTCCGGCCTCCTTCGAAGCAGAAGCAGTGGCTTCTTCAAAAAGCACGTGGAAGCGCCTCGTAGGGTCCATCCGTCCCTTGCACCTCCAAAGCGGCAGCAGCAACCCATCGACGCCGTCGGCCTCCTCCACTAGGAGCACACATGAACGTAGTTCTTCAATTGAACGATACGAAGACGTGCTCCTACCACCCATGTCTCCGGCGCGGACTGACGACCTCTCCTCCGAAGATGGAATGACCAGCCGATACGCCTCTGCTGTCAGTCTCCAAGAGCTGGACCGGACGGAAGACCACGACACCAATGCCATCGCTGCCTGTCCTGGTGCTGCCACTCATGACCAAAATATTGACGCCAAGGCTGAAGAATTTATAGCTCAGTTCTATCAACAGATGAGGCTTCAGCGCTTGGATTCCATCGATCGCCGCTACAACGACATGAAGAACAGGTCAATTGGTTAAGATCGACCGGTCCATCAACGTACCTAGTACTACATGCATGCACGTGTGTCGCTTCACCTTGGGTCGTATATAACATGGCTGCTGCTTAAAATAAAACTAATTGCAAAGTTAACATGCACCTGGGCACTGCCTTCACTTGCGTTTTTCTGTTTGCACTCATTCACGCTGGCTAACTTGGGTTCCTTAATTACACACACACACACACACACACACACACACATATATGGGAAACGTACCTAGATCGCTAGCTGCATATGTACTACCTGATTTAATAAAATAAATAAATGTTTGAACCATATATCAATCTATGCTGCTTTATCAAATTAATACATCTTTTGTACATTTTATGCTTATATAGGCGTTCGTTATTTCCGTTTAACTGGAGTCCACGCCTAGAAATACATAATTTAATTGCTTACACAAACTAGATAATTAAGTTCCTCACGTGAGTAGAATCACTAACCCTAACGTTCTAGCACTTAGTTCAATATTGATATACTTGATGTCACTCAGTACTACATGTCTGATGGTATTCATCCTCACTTGTAAATGTGAGGTTTTAGGTTCAAATCTCGTAGATGGCGAATTCGATACCAAATTCGATACCAAATTATGTTACTCATTGTGTGGTTTAGCCGAACTCCCCCGCTCTCCTTAGTGTAAAATATATTTTTGTTGTGAAAAAGAATTGATATACTCGGTAACTCTTCTGCGTACCGAGAGAGAGAGTTAATAACCTCCAAAAGTTAAACTGCTACATTGAATGATGTACCGTGTTCGTGATAAAACCCCATAAGCCATAACAGGGCCATCTTTGAAATTTTAAGGTTCCAGTCCAGCACGAAAATAACTAAGGAGGTCTTTATATTCTTGCAGTACGACAAAAGAGACTATTATTAAAATTATTTTACAAAAGATGTATAATTTATCAATTAATGAAATGATAAAAAATTCTATAACTAAAAAGCAGCCTTGCATGAAATTCCTTTCTGAAAATTTAAAAGACCAGCCTAGGCTAACTAGGCTAAAGAGAGTCAAAGATTACTATATTTGTTAGTTATGGTAGGATCGATTTCAAAAGTTTTTAAATCTTCAGAAATTAACACAATAAAAATTTTGTTAAAAAAAACTGATAACATTTGTCCAAGCATCAAATTAATCAAATTGCAATGGAGAAAGAAAGTATCATAAAGATATTTAGGGGCCTTCTTGAATTTGAAGGCCTTGTGATGGCTTCCCCTCACTGATTATAAAGGAAGCCTCACTGACTATAAAGCTCATATAAGTAACTACGCAATGATAATATTTTAGTAAAAGTAAACTAAGATTAAAAATCAGATGCATAATTTCTAAATATTTTAATAGAGAAATGTTATACTTACCATATTTGTATGGTTAAGATGTGTTATTTCCAAGGAGGGAACAAGGTCATGAAATTTTAGTCACTAATTTCATTATCACCTTATTAGGCATACAACCATCATATAGCTCATCTGAATTTTAAACGAGTAATAATACAACCCGAAGTCATGCAACGACACTGCCAATTTAATATCAACTCCTATAGGAATGAGATATTTATTTAAATTTGTTGTTGTTCTATGATTTAGAAATGTGATTGTGTAAATTCTATTATATCTTGAGATATCCTTATGGGATTCTATCATATTTTATACTTTAGATATTATCCTGTTAGAGTTGTAATTCTATTGTGATAATAATTTACCTTCCCTACTACTATAAATAAAGGCAACAACAGAGTGAGAAAACACGCATCAGAATCCACCCAATTCTCTCTATACTCTGCCGCACATCTCTACAATAAATAGGTCATACAACACGTTATTACTACGTTCTTGATGCTGCGCTAAAGAGATTTGTTCATCTTTTAGGGGAGTATTACATTTTCATCATTCTTTTTATGATTAACTTATTATTTTATTAAATTAAACTACATGCTATTGATTCAATTTAATTTTTCTGTATTGAACGTGATACAACGTATTGGAGGTGAAATTGTTGGTTATGGAGACATATAGTTTACAAATTCAAATGCTCAATTTGTTTTCTGCCAATCAGGTTCTATAAAATCCAAGTTTGATATTTGCAACTATTAGGATGCATGAAAACATTCCACATGATGCATGAACTTCCTAAATTTATAATTACCTTCCTATATATATATATTGTGTATTTCATATATTTTTCAAAATATATAGTTCATGCATAACACAATAATAAATTTGCTATGCGGAATTTGTGAGTCAATGAAATGAAAGAAAATAAAAGCAATTTTGGATTTTTCAAAACCCTAGATTCGAAAAAAATAGAAGGAAAATTCATGGTCGAGCCACGGCCTGGTGTCGCACCGAGCCAACAATAAGCCATGCCTGGCTGACCTGCATCCAAGTCGCACTGAGCCGACGCCATGTCGAGCCTGCAACTTGGGTCAGCTACCAGGATAACGTCATTCTAACGCCAGCCTTTCATCAACAGGCATTTGGGCTTGCTGCTCGAACTAGACTAGGCCTAATGCCTGAGTTTCTCGGTAATGGGCGTCACTCTCAGCCCGTTTTTAGAAGCCAGTTTCCGCTGGGCTTCTGCTTGCCCTCGGCCTGCGCCTCCAACAATTTTTCTGCGTTGCTAGGCTTGTTCTCCTATGCCTCGACCCACCCCCCAGCGAGTATGCTGCTTGTTAGGTTGCCTTTCCCTCTGGCTTGCAAGCCTGAAGCTTGCATGGAAGAGTTGGGCATCTTTGCAGCCTGCTCCCGAGCCCAATCTAAGGCCTGCAACTTTGCTACAGGGTCGTGTACCAGTCAGCTAGCAAATTCGTGCTGGACTGTGATACTTTTTGATCCACTGTCAATTTTGGCACCCCTGCTTACTAGCTACTAAATATTTTTGGTGGCTCAAAAGAGTTGGAAACTAAATCAGTTGGGACTACCATGCAGCTCTAGTCTCACTCTGACGGCTTTTCGGTCATTGTAACCATAACGAGTGCCACGTGTCATGGGCCCAAAAATCATAGTCTCATAGTTGCCCCTAACTATGATTCTGAGAGTGCACTCCGCTCGAGGATGGATTGTTACCAACAAACTAGAAGTGAATCATTCTAGAATTACTTTTCCAGAATGCGTATCGACATGACCTTCAACTTGCTTGTTTGATTTGGAGTTAGCCAAGTCTGGCTAGTCATGCTTGTTTCTCAAAGATCTGATCTTTAATAGTTCCAAACCATATTGTAGACCTCTTATCAGAGTTTTGAATGCATAGCTGAAAAGTTGGATGCATGGCGAAATGTGCCTGTTTTGCTTTATCTTTGAAAGAACTTAGATGCCTTAGGAGATATTTTGCTAAGTTTACTTCATTGAAGTCTTTAGTCATGTTAGAGTAAATACTTAGAACTTTTCATCATTTTTCCAAAATATAGTTTTATTCGACAATTTTTTTGGAGTTCTAAACCAACTCGGAGTTAATAAGCAGCGAAGTCAAATACGAATAAGTTTGCAAGCTTATGTGAGCTTTGGTCCCCTTGATAACATTGCAGAAAAATGTTATCTCCTAAACTTAATGTTTATAAAGATTTCCACTGCGATAATCGAAGTACCATTTTACTTTGACACCATGTCTAAGTCCTATGAAATATCTCTTGCTTCGAAACTTTTGTTGATGTATTGGTTGAACTAAAGATGAGAAAGTGAAGGATCTTGTCCAGAATTATATCTAGATCATAATGCCAGTTTGACATGTTTGAATAGCCTTGTTGGCCTGGCGATAGTGATTGATAACACTTGCAGAAGATTAATCTAAATGTTGTATGAGAAATTGAGCATGACTTTGATTTTGTTTGTTCATTTCACCTTGCACCATTTCGGGTATGAAGATTTTAATAACGCAACATGTAACCAAGAAAGGTCTTCCTTCATAGTTCGAATTGCATTTCTGTTCCTAGTGAACCCTAAATGAAAAGTTCATTAGTGACTTGGTTGCTTGCACATGGGATCGAAAAATCTTTACGATCATTTTGACATACCCTATATGCATTGGACTTGAGCATTTCTAATTGGTTTATACTTAGATGGCTTTGCTAAGCTACTTTCGAGAATCACAGTGCCATTAAAATAAAATTTCATTGAGGATTCCTAGTGTGGATGCCTTATTCAGTCCTACTACGCTGGTCCGGGATATAATTAATCGTACTCTATGGTTCAGAGGCATTACTCCGATGATTTTTGGTTTGCCCTTTTCAATTATTCCCTCGAATGGCCAGAGCTTGGATTTGAGTAGGTAACCCACAACCCTTAGGTTGTTTAAACTTTTTGGAAGTTGGATGGTACATTGAAAGCTTCCAGATAGCGGGGCCATGTCCCAATGTCTATAGTTTGCCTAACGTAACCATGCTTAATACGAATTGAGTTTCCCAAACTGCTAATTGAAACACCACAGAATAGGCTTTATCACAAAAAACTCATCTAACAGAATAGGCTTTATCCCATAATATCACACTGCAAAAAGTCATGTGATGAACAAAACATCCACATTCTTGAAAGCAAAAAACGTGAGTTTAGGGTGAGGATAGCAACGTTGCACATTCCTTTGCCATCAATAGCGACGATATAAAAAAGATCATTCTCAGCTTGGTGGTTTTTGTCCTAAATATGCAATTCCCGATGTTGGCCCTTGCTAAGTGCTTGAGTCATTACATAGGACGTTATTTCTTTGACCAAGTTGACTTAGTGTCTAGTTGATTGATCAAATTAGATTTGAATCAGTCTGAGGCTTATGAGGTTGGAGCCACACATGATTGGGGCTAACTCAAGTCGGAGTGTAGCTCATGCGTGTAGCTTGTTATGATTCCATGCCCCAATCTTTGTTTGAGAATCTTAAAAGCATGTAAAATTTTGCATTTAATCATGTATACAACTAAATAATCAAAGGTACTTACCTTTTGGAGCGCTACCATGGGTTATTCCAAGGTTGTTCACCTGATGGATGAGCCTTCAAATTTTTTCCCTAGTCGGAGTTCGATCCTGAAAAAGTGGACTATGCAAATCCGCGAAAAAATCTCTGCTTGCGTTGTTTGTAGTAAAACGTCAATATTTTCTTCATAAGGGAATGAAAGTATAAGCCGTAAAGTGTTGTGGAAGGCTAACATCAGTAGCTTTCTAACCACCTAACTGTCTACTTAAGTATGAAGAAGTCCAGTTTAGTTTGCAAAGTGGGCTGATATCCAAGGAGTGTTGTATATTATATTTATTATGTGGTTGTTCAGTCAATATGTAATATCTTGATAATGTTAACACCTTTTTGTATAAATCCTAAAGCCTATAAATAAGTCAGTGTCGGATCCATTAAGGGGCATGAGGAGTTGGCTGATCTTCCCAACTTTGGCAAACCTCCATGGAAGACCTAAGTGTTGCCCCTTTGATGCTTAGAGTTTCCCTTGAGATATGCCTCCAACTGCTCGATGAACTACCACAATGAATGGGTAAGGTTGCATCACGTATTTTCTTTGCTGCTGATTTACGTCTTTGGACGTAGCAAAACCAAGTCATTTTATTATATCTCAAAAAAAAAAAAAAAAAAAAAAAAAAAAAAAGAGATAAAGTCCTAGCCATAGAGAAAAAGTGAAAACGAACTTAGGCTTCTAATCTAGACATATATAAACTCAAATCTTTAAAATCCTGATTTCTACCAAATCCCGACCCAAATTTCATATCTTTAAAATTTCAATTTTCCTTGTATTCATAATGAAGTTATTGTAACAGTTTCAAATTCTCACATCTCTCCTTAATAATGGTAAATTTAAATAATAATAATAAGGCTATAATACGACATTTTCAAAATATGAAACTGTATCATGAACAATGTCACTTATAATGGATAATTGTGGTTTGTAATTTTTTTTATTTCATGAATTATGAATGATGGAGTTATGATTTAATTTTTACGGCTATTTATTGTTGAAGAATTACTTGTGAATATTTACATGCAACCCCACCAAAACAATTTTTTTCTGAATCCTCCACTAAAATAGACTATCTAATAAAAATAATATAGCTACTTAGTACTACGGTCTAGTGACATTTCTCTTCATTGATAAGTGAAAGGACTTATGTTCAATTCTCGCTAAAGACAAACTTGAATCACTTCATTGCTAGCAAATTATGAGATTTAGCCCCCCCCCAACACAACTCTTAATTAATATTCTAATTCATCTAATCTTGTATAATTTTCTTTTCTTTATCTTTCTCCTTTCCTTCTCAGGTTGTCCCACTCCTTTTCTTGCATTTCTTTAGAAATACTCTTTATTCTCTTTTTTTTCCCTATATTTTATTTCCAACAAGCGGGCTTAATTAATAGCCAATCTTGGTTCCGAAGGTTAACCAATTTGCAATTACATATGGAAACGGATTCGATGTATTCCATAATATCAGTTGAATTCTTAAATTTCCATTATTCACTCCAACTAAAGTTATAAAGGAAAAAAAAAAAAAAAAAACCCTATTTATTCTGAAAAAAATTTGACAAAGATTAGACTTTTGACAACTCACGCTTGCTTACGAAGATTAGGACATATAATTTCCTCATTAAAACAATTTATTTTTATTCTTTTGCTAAAAGAAAACCTAATTTGTTTGCGTGTGTGCAGAAAGTTCCCATAAGTGTTATATACAATCGGGACCAATTATTATTTTAGCAATTTTTATAATAATAATAAGTGGAAATGTCTTGGCTATTTTGTTAAATGACCGAATAAACAGTCACAAACGTGTTTGAGTAGGATGAATGGATTATTAATTTATTAGAATTTCCTTCATTTTTCTTTGTGCATAATGTTAATATATGAAGCGCTTTGCCAGCAGAGAGTAAAAAGGGAGGGGATTGTTTTCGACAATTGGAATGCAGTGAGGTGGCACTTAGAAAACATTTTCGGGAGCGGCTGCCTGCCTGCCTTAATAGCACAGAGCGATTAATTTGCAGCCCAGAGGCAAAGACAGCTATCTGTCTTTCTGTTTCCGTTTCTCAAGGTTAAGCTCCCTTGAGAGAGAACGATCAGAGACACACAGGAGAGGATGAAAAGAGATGATATACGGCACGGTGGTGGTGGTCCGCTGGAGATAGAGGCGGAGGATGGGGCAGGGGCAGGGGCAGGGGCACCGCCATCGGACAAGGTGAAGCAAGGGTGGCTGCTGAAGCCAGAAAATAAAGACGATGAGAGGAGTACTGACGAGAAAAAGAAGAGGACGATGTTTATGTCGATGAGGAAGATTTGTTGTGCAAAATACAGCGTCACAGTAAGGAGTGTGGTGGTGGTTGGCATTTTGGTGGCCTTAATCACTCTCATAGTAAAGCTTGCCCAACGGAGCCATCATCATGTCCACCTGTTTGTGCCTGACAACTACACCACCGCCCTTCACCAAGCCCTCTTCTTTTTCAATGCCCAACGATGTATGTATCAATATCAGCCATCTCATTACACTCCAGTTCTCCACTGTAATTTTTATTTATTTGATTTCATTTCTCCCCTCTGAATACTGTATAATCTCTCACACATTATTTTGCCCAAAAGAAGGGATAGAACTAATTGATTAATTAGGTCCAGTTTCAAGGAGAGTCCAAGTCTAATAGTGAGCAATAGCACGTTTCCTATATGATTTCCTTGCCACTTGGACCAAAAAAACTTTGGGTGTGACCATCATATAGTCACGTATTTACAAACATGCCAAAAGAAATATCTGCTTGGACAGTCATCACCTTTCAATTCGCAGACGAAAATCCTCCATACATTGTCATCTCACCCTCATCAACATGTTTACATATGAAAAGGAAAATACAATGATGAGTTGATGACTGTTTAATCCAAAACCTTCCCAGGGAAACATGTATTACGTAAACAATCGATCTAACCTGAACGTTTCTTTTTGTGCAGCTGGAAAACTACCAAAGTACAACAGTGTTTCATGGAGAGGTGATTCCTGCTTGAGCGATGGCAACTCTAACACCAAAAATCTGATTGGTGGATATTATGACGGTGGAGACGCCAGCAAGTTCAGCTTCCCCGCATCTTTTGCCATTACCATGTTGAGTTGGAGCGTGATCGAATACAGTGCAAAATATGCGGCACTAGGAGAACTAGACCATGTGAAGGGCATCATCAAGTGGGGTACAGATTACCTTCTCAATACCTTCAATTCCTCTGCAGCTGATTCCATTTTCAATGTGGTTGCAGATGTTAGAGGGGGTGATGACACTGACTCCTCCGGTGGTGGTGGTGATCAGGAGAAAACTCGCAACTGTTGGATACGTCCTGAGGATATTGACCATCCAAGAACCGGACAAGAGTGTTATAACTGCCCGGCCCTTGCCGCAGAAATGGCTTCTGCTTTAGCTTCTGCATCCATTGTTTTCAAAGACAATACAAATTACTCTAAGAAACTTGTTCATGGTGCTGATTTACTCTTCAAATTTGCTAACAAAGGGCAAGGTGCAAAGTATACGGGTAGTGCGGACACGTCTTCCCCCATCTACAATTCCACTGGTTTTTGGGATGAATTTCTGTGGGGTGGATCTTGGTTGTATCTTGCAACGGGGAACTTATCCTATCTCCAACTTGTCACTAACCCTGACTTGGGTGCTCAAGGAAAAGTTTTGTGGACTGACCCCAAGAATAGGGTACTTAGCTGGGACAACAAGCATGCTGGTGCTTTTTTGCTTCTAAGCCGGCTGAGGTTGTTCTTGAATTACGGGTACCCTTATGAAGAGATGTTGAGGACATTTCACAGTCAGGTTGATGAAACAATGTGCTCCTACCTTCCTGTATTCACAAGCTTCAACAGAACAAAGGGAGGGCTGATTCAGTTGAACAATGGAAGGCCAAGGCCTCTTCAGTATGTAGTCTGTGCAGCTTTTTTAGCTCAGTTATACAGCGACTATGTTGACGCTATTTCTGCACCTGGATGGCATTGCGGATCCAATTTCTACCCTACTGAAGAACTGCGCAGGTTTGCCAGGACCCAAATTGATTACATTATTGGCAAAAATCCTCGGGGGATAAGCTACATTGTCGGCTTTGGTGAGCGTTTTCCACAGCAGGTCCACCATAGAGGAGCATCCATTCCCAAAAATAAGATCAAGTATGGTTGTAAGGGGGGATTGAAATGGAGAGACAGTAAGAAACCGAATCCAAATATAATTGTTGGGGCCATGGTTGCTGGTCCTGATGAGCACGACAATTTCCAGGATGTCCGTTCCAATTATAACTACACAGAGCCGACCCTTGCAGGAAATGCAGGTCTGGTTGCTGCACTTGTGGCACTGTCCACTGGAAACCCTGCTGGTGTTGACAAAAACTCCATGTTTTATGCAGTTCCTCCCCTGCCTTCACCCCCACCACCTCCTCCATCACCTTGGATACCCTGAGATGTTTTAGGAGCAGTTTTCTCTTGTGATTTCATCGGATATTTTTTCTGTCAATTTTATATTTTAAATAATAAAAGTGAAATTGGAAGCACAGTTCGTGCGTTTATTCAATCTAATATGAGTACGTTATTCTCATGAAGTTCTATCTTCCGATATAATATCAACTTAAAGTACAAAAATATGAGTTAATCTTCCTGCCAAGTTATCTTAGATTGAGACACCCTGCAGCATCCGAAAGCTGTCCAAGTTTTTTGGCAGCAGAAGCCAAAGTCTGATCACTTTTACAGAATGCAAACCTAATATATCTCTCCCGATAGCAGTAACCTTCCTGAGATAATTTCTCCAGCGATAAATCTGCATGAAAAAATCCACATCCTGGCACAGCCACTATCCCCGCTTGCTGTATTAACATTTTGACATAATCTACCTGTGGAAGCATGAATTTCATCATTTTTAACCCTAAAACAAGTTATGAAACATTACATTTGCTACGCATATAAGAAACAGACTGTCAATTGCAGCCTAATTAAGAGGGGACAAAAATGCATATAATTCCGAAAAATATATTAAAGCTCGTGCAAATTGTTGAAAACTAATACCAATAAAGTAAAGGGAGGTAAACATACATCAGAAAGTTGGCAATTTTCAGGTAGTTCAGCAAATAAAAAGAGTGCACCCTGAGGCTTGAATTGAATCTTAAACCCGATCCTGGCAAGCAAATTGACAATGTAGTCTCGCCTTGATTCATAATCCTGAGCATATATAAAAGAGATATCACCAATGATGAATTAGTCATCACCAGTTGCATCACATAGACAAACAAAGCTATTATCTGGGCTATTTGGACGTTACACTTCTCAAGGATTCAAAGTATTCAGGGGGGCTTCCCAACGCAATTAAGGCAGCTTCTTGGAAAGGTGCTGGAGCAGAATCTGTAAGTTTAGCGTGAATGTTTCTGATTGCAGAGGCAATGAAAGCTGGAGCTATTGCCCATCCAACCCTCCAACCTGATCGATAGACATGATTCCAACAACGAAACCATGAAATCTTAGTAATTTTGAAGCACAAATGAACAATCAGCACTATATTACAAATTGAATCAAAGCTCTTTTGGGAAAGATGCATGTAAGCTATGACCTGTTACACTGAACGTTTTAGATAAGGAAGACGTAATAATAGTCCGCTCTTTCATCCCTGGAAGTGAGGCAAGGGATATATGCTTTGCATTGTTGAAGGTTATATGCTCATATACCTGCAGATAACATTCAAAGAAAAAAAAAATCCGAAATTTATTTCAACAATTAGACAAGTAGTTGTCTCACATTTCAGTTTTTAGCAGTTTAATTCAGGAAAAGAAAAGTTCATATTCAATTCTAACAAAAGAAACAAGTACAAACCAAGGAGCAATAGCAAATATCTGATTGGATTTGATTAATATTTAAAGCAGTTTAGTTTGCCTAAGTCTTCTAATTAGTATAAGGGAAAGAATATCATACTTCATCTGTTATAGCTAGGCAATTCCTGGCGCGACATTCTTCAGCAATAATCTCAAGTTCATCTTTAGTGAAAACTTTGCCGGTTGGATTGTGAGGACTGCAAAATTTACATCAGTACATATCTAAACCATAATATGATAATATGAGAAATACGATATCTTTTCTTGCAAGATACAGAGTTCCACAGTATTCTCCAATTACTGCAGGGACACATTAGCCATTTTGAAATTTTTGATATAACTTGAGTTTAGCTAGGGACCATTCGTCTGGATATTTCCAGCATTTGATTAATAATTTTCAATAAAAGGGTCCATAAATTATAGTATTGTTTTCGTATTCAATTGATCAAACAAAGGAAGTAAACCTCTATTCTACAATCAATAGAGAGCATAGGTCCTGAGTTTGCTATAACCTGTTGAGTACGAGAGCTTTTGTTCTCTCATTAAAAGCGTTGATGAATCTTTTAGGGTCCAAGGTCCAGTGAGGTGGGTCAAGAGGCACATACACCTGTCACATCCATTGAAATGAACAAAATAAGGAGAAATTCTGCCTATCCTAATTAATAATTGACATTCATTCATTCGACAAGCAAAGGCAGCAGATCTAATCTCAATTCATATATATGACAAAGTGATGATCAAGTGGCTACATTTGGAGAGTGATATCATTTACATAGCAGAGTACTGCAGGGTGGTAATATTGATTTACTAAGAAGAATGAATCAGAGAGAGAGAGAGAGAGAGAGAGAGGCTTACTGAGACTCCTCCAGCCATCTTAATACATCCTTCATATGTTTCATAGCAAGGGTCAAACAGAATAACTTCATCGCCCTTGTCTATTACTGCGAGTCGAAAAAATAAAGGAGAACAAAACATTAATTCTTTATATACACACAAGCACTCAAACGTTATCCACTTAGTAACTCATGTATAAATACTTGCAAAGGCAGCCGCTGCAAAGGCCTCAGATTGGCCGCAGCAAATAGCTATATCAGTAAGAGGGTTGACATCCAATCCATGCATCTGCTTCATTATGTGTGCCAGGTGGTCACATATTCCTTGCACATGCCTAATTATATGTTAACAATAAATCATCATTCATCAATCGAATCTATCTAAAACTTGTTAAGCTAGCTGCAGTCGTGGGTGTAGCAGTGAGCTAGGAGGGAGTGTACCTGTACTGATTGAAGTCGGAATGAATGGCAGAGATGGCAGCGTGTTTGATATGGGAAGGTGCAGGGAAGTCTGGGAAGCCTTCGGCGAGGTTGATGGCGTTGCACCTCTGGGCGAGATGGGACAGTTCCTGAATTGGTGACGGTGCAAAACTCTTTGCCACGATGGATAACTTGTCCTCCATTTCAATTCCAGTTTCAATTGCTGCTGCTTTTCTTTCTACTAGTTATGTTTCTCGCCTGATGCCTGCCTAGCCTTCGCTTAACGCTATCTATCTATGGCCGGGAGTACTATGAAAATCAGGATCAGTTCTCAGGGTAATCCCTCTGAAAGTACAAACTAGTATGTAAATGTTGTACGTCATAATAAGTGAGTTGACATCACACAACTACACAGGGAAAATCATTTTCCACTTTATACCCCTCCCTTATCCAAAACCTTATTTATTTACTTGTATTTGAATAGTTACTTGTATTCCCTAATAAAAACTAGCATCTATGTACGCACAAACATGCGTGCAAGAGGTATTTTTGCATCACGGGCATTACGTGTCCCAAAAATGTGTTGTTTTAGATATTCTTATATTTTTTAAGTGATTATTTTATAAATTGTGGGGGTGTGTCCTTCACAACAATTTCTTATTATTTTCAATCATCTAACTTGGTATATTTTGCACCAACCCATTGTACAGGAAAAATGAAATTTATGAAATGCACACTAACCATGCCACTTTTTTTTTTGCTTGCTGATTATTATGGTGTCTTTTTTATTTTTTATTTTTTATATTTGGCTGATAGAATTTGGTTTCACGAACTAAACTATGCTTGGTCATTATTATCAACTTTAGTAATTACTGATTAACAAAAAAATTTGGTTAATCAGTGTAGTTAGAATTCTCTTATACCATCAGTATTGTTTTACCCCTATATATTGTACATGAAGAAAATCAAGAGTTAGGTTCCTTAAAATCAAGAGTTGGGTTCCTTAGTCAATAAGGGATTAAAAATGATGGATTTCATTTTTGTTTACTATGATAATGGTGTTATTGTTATGCATGTCATATTGTCAAATTGCCACGTTCGTTGAAGAATTTAGCAGCATATATTCCTTCCAACTTGCACATATCTGAGTAATCTCTCATACAATTTTTAATATTTTTCCTTTAAAACAACAACGAAGATAAAATGGGAAAACATAAACTATTAAAAAAAATCTGAAAATTGACATGTAATTTCATTTCTAAATACATGCTGATAACATTTAATGTCCTTAAATCAAAATTTTCAGATTCATAAGTTTTCAGTAAAAGTTATAGGCTAGCTAGGGATGAACTCCTAATATATGAAGCAAAGCAAAATATGGACAACATGTACATATGTAATCATAGCATCTACGTGTGAAATCAAAGCCATGCTTGCCACCCATTTGCTTGGACTTGATGCTTTAGATTTTCATGGTTAATCTGCAAGCAATGAGGATAAAATAAGAAGTCTAACTATAATGCACAATCCCAAATATAAAGGTTGTAAGCAATTTAACCTAAATACCTTTAACCTTGACAATTTTCTCATGGCAATACTTTTACTCCAATTACTTTTAGAATATTGAAAGATAAATAATTTGTCAAGTTTGAGGTAACAAATTGTAATCATGTTTACAAAATTAAATAGTAAGAAATGTTACCTTATTCTTGTACTTCAACCTTTGTACTTTGAGATGGGTGTGATGCTTGTAAAACTGATCCTTTTAATAAAAATAAAAAATAAAATTCATCTATACAAAAGAAAAAATAGAAATTTTCAAGCAGAGAAAAGCAAAGTACTTCTCATTTGATAGGATACTGTTGGTGATATTTGTACAAGGTTGTGATAGGTTGATATTGTTAGTGAGAAGTGTCTGGGAATCATTGATTGAATGTTGTGGTTGTTAATTGATGATTAGTTAGGAAAATATCGTGTAACTACCCTAGCTTGCAATCTAGTATAAATACTGGATAATTGTGCAAATGCAGGATCATGATTTGTAACCGAAGTTTGTTAGTAATACAAGAGGAACTATCAGCGTATAAGTAAAGGTTAGAACAAGGGTTCTATTATTGGTATCAGCCAGTAACAGATCTCCACGTTTCCCTTCTTGTATGACGCGCGCATCTACGCGTGCTAACACCATGGATGCACGGGTAACGTTTCTTGAAGGCTCCGTCTCGGAAATTCAATCGTCGGTCGCGACGATCAGTTCGACGATGCAGAATCTGTCCAGCGTGATTGCTTCCATGGAGGGCCGATTCGCATCTTTGGAGACTCATTTCAATGGTGCTGATCGCACTCGGCGGGATCAATTTGACCATGGCGATTCTTCCAATCCAATTGGGGGATCCGAAGATACCTTGCATGATCCGGTGATTCATATGGGTCAGCGCATTCATCGCCAAGAATCAGTTTTTCAGCCCCGACCACCATTAGTGAAGCTTGAATTTCCACGATTTTCCGATGGTGATGATGCTTTAGCATGGGTCTATCGTGCAGAGCATTATTTTGACTATTTCACCATTGATGATAAGCAGAAGGTGAGAATGGCCTCGTTCCACATGGATAATGAAGCCTTGCAGTGGTTTCAATGGAGAAATTGTATCAAGAATTACCCAAAATGGGAGGAGTTTGTTCAGATTTTCTGCAAAGAATTTGGTCCATCAGAGTTTGAGGATTTCACCGAAGCCTTAGTTCAATTGAAGCAGTTGGGTTCTCTCAAAGATTATGTGGTGGAGTTCCGCCGATTGGCGAATCGCACTAAGGAGATCAGTCCGGTGATGCTGAGAAGCTGTTTCATTGGTGGGTTGAAGTCCGAAGTGCGTCACGACGTCAAATTACTCCGTCCATCCGATGTTCATGAAGCAATTGCCTTGGCTTTTCAAGTGGATGCCAAATTGGCAGACATCAAGGTTCGACATTTTTCTAAGAACCCAAATTCTTTTTCCAGCAATTTCACAAATCAGAAATCTTCACCTCTGTTCATTAGTCATAGCTCTTCTTCTAGCACAAATTCTAAGCCTAGTAATGTGAGAAAAATGTCTTTTGAGGAACTTCAAGATCGTCGTAAGAAGGGTCTATGCTATTCGTGTCCGGAAAAATGGGTTAGGGGTCATGTTTGTGCGAATCAACAATTGCTGTTATTAGATGTCTTGGCTGAACGATCTGTTGATATGGAAGTCACTGATTGTGAGGATCAAGAAGATCAACATGTGGAAATCACAGTTTGTGCAGTCTATGGTATTTCGGCCCCTCAACATATCCAAACCATGAAAGTTACTGGTTTAATAAAAAATTGTCCTGTGATTGTCTTGCTTGATTCTGGAAGTTCCCACAATTTTATTAGCCTATCTGTTGCCAAGAAATTAGGCTGGAGTGTTGATGCCAATAAATCTTTTGAGGTCATGATAGCAAATGGGGGTACTATTTCGAGTAAGGGTTGTTGTTCACAGGTCAAATTACAGATTCAACAGTATGAGTATACTTCTGATTTTTATGTGTTACAACTGGGTGGCTGCGATGTTGTTCTTGGAGCACAATGGCTTAGAACTTTAGGTCCTATTCTTTGGGATTTTGACAAATTAAAAATGGAGTTCAGTTTGGGGCAGAAACATTATTGTATTTCCAGTTATCCTCCCCCCTCCCCAATGACAGTTTCAGCATGTCAAGTGGAAAGATTGCTTTCTCAGGGTCCTTTTGGTATGGTTCTGTTTTTTGTGGAACCAGAGACACAAGTGGCTGTGGTTAGGACTCTTTCTGACCTTCAACAAACTGAATTAGATGCCTTACTCTCTCAATTTGCTGCTGTATTCCAGACCCCTACTACTCTGCCTCCTTCACGATCTCATGACCACCGCATTCCATTGTTGGACGGCAGCAAGCCTACAAGTGCAAGGCCTTATAGATATGGTCCCTTTCAAAAATCGGAGATTGAAAAATGTGTACAAGACTTGCTCGATTCTGGTTTTATTAGAGCTAGCAACAGTCCCTTTTCTTCACCTGTGCTGCTAGTCAAAAAGAAGGACAATAGTTGGCGGATGTGCATGGATTACAGGGCCCTCAATTTGTTGACAATCAAAGATAAGTACCCCATTCCATTGATCGATGAGTTGCTAGATGAATTGTTTGGTGCTCAATTTTTTTCCAAGTTGGATTTACGAGCCGGGTATCATCAGATCAGGGTTCATCCGAGTGACATTGAAAAGACAGCTTTTCGTACTCATGATGGTCATTATGAATTCCTCGTCATGCCATTTGGACTTACAAATGCTCCGGCTACTTTCCAAAGTTTGATGAATGAGATTTTTCGGCCTTACTTGAGGAAGTTCGTCTTAGTTTTCTTCGACGATATTTTAGTCTATAGTCCTTCTTGGGCAGCTCATTTAAACCATTTATCCTTGGTTTTAAGGATTCTTCAGACCCACCAACTCTTTGTGAAGAAGACAAAGTGTGATTTTGGTAAATCCCAAATTGAATACTTAGGTCATGTGGTTTCCAGGGAAGGTGTAGCTGCAGATCCAGCTAAACTTCAGTCCATCCAAGATTGGCCCGTTCCTAAGTCAGTAAAGGCTCTAAGAGGATTTCTTGGCCTTACCGGTTATTATAGGAAGTTTATTCCTAAGTATGGGAAAATCTGTGGTCCTCTCACTGTGCTTACAAAGAAGGATGCTTTCAAGTGGACTAATGAGGCAGAGGTGGCTTTCCAAACTCTCAAGGCTGTTATGGTTTCGCCTCAAGTACTTGCCTTGCCGGATTTTTCCAAGGTTTTTACCATTGAAACAGATGCTTCCAACACTGGGATTGGTGCTGTTTTACATCAAGATGGTAAGCCTATAGCCTTTACAAGCAAGGTTTTAGGTCCTCGAGCTCAGGCCATGTCTACCTACGAAAGGGAAATGCTAGCTATCGTCCATGCAATCAAGAAATGGCAGTCTTATATTCAGGGAACACACTTTATTATCAAAACTGATCATCACAGTTTGAAGTTCTTTTTACAGAATCGGGCACACACCCCGTTTCAGCAGAAATGGATCTCTAAACTTCTTGGTTTTGATTACGAAATACAATATAAACAGGGTTGTGACAATGTGGCTGCTGATGCTCTGTCTCGAATGCATTCTGAGGTAGAATTAAATGCCATTTCCTATCCTTATATGGGTTGGTTAGATGATATCCGAAGACATGGGGAACAAGATCCGTGGGTTGTCTCCAAGATTAAAGAATTGTTCTCTCCTGGTGCTACAGCTTCCCATGATAAGTACCATTTTGACAATGGCTTTCTCAGATACAAGGGACGAATTGTTTTGGGCCCATCGAGTTGTTGGAGGAATAAGGTCTTCTATGAACATCATTGCACTCCGGTGGCAGGACATTCTGGTTTTCTTAAGACCTACAAACGGATTTCCAGATCGTTTTATTGGCAAGGCATGAAATCCGACATTATGCAATGGGTGGCAGCATGTCAAGTATGTCAACAAAATAAGAATGAGACCATTGCTTCTCCGGGGCTGCTCAATCCTCTCCCTATTCCTTCTACTGTTTGGACAGATATCGCTATGGATTTTATAGTGGGTCTTCCTCCTTGTAAGGGAAAAAACTATTATCTTTGTGGTGGTCGATCGTCTTTCTAAGTATGCTCATTTTCTGCCGATGTCTCATCCCTACACTGCTCACTCAGTAGCTCAGTTATTTGTTGACCATATTTTCAAACTGCATGGAATGCCCTCAACAATTGTAAGTGATCGAGATCCTGTTTTTCTCAGCTCCTTTTGGAAAGAATTTTTTACACTACACGGATCTCAGTTGTGTATGAGCTCCGGTTACCATCCTCAAACAGACGGCCAAACAGAGGTTACTAACAGAGGGTTGGAAACATATTTGAGATGTTTTTGTAGTCATCAACCAAAGAAATGGGTTCCATGGCTTCCTTGGGCGGAATGGCACTACAATACTACTTTCCACACCTCTTCCAAGCTTACACCTTATGAGGTTGTTTATGGTCAACCTCCGCCTACTGTGCCTACTTATGAATCAGGAGCAACAAAAATTGATTTGGTTGATAGAAGTTTACAAGAACGAAACAGGATTTTATCCCAGCTTAAAACTAATCTTGTTACTGCCCAAGTACGCATGAAGCAGCAAGCGGACAAGCATCGCAGTGAAAGATCTTTTGAAGTGGGTGATATGGTATTTCTCAGATTAGTACCTTATCATCATCAATCTCTTGCTAAGCATCCTTTTCACAAACTACAACCGAGGTTTTATGGGCCATTCAAAGTATTACAAAAGGTGGGATCCGTTGCTTACAAGATAGATTTGCCTGCAAATTCCAAACTTCATCCAGTTTTCCATGTGTCTTGCTTAAAAAAGCAATTGGGCACTGGTCTTGTCCCTGCAACTCCTTTACCGGTGGTAACCGAGGACGGCATAGTGGAGGACTCTCCCATGGCAATCTTACAGCACCGGGTGCTCCGCACTGGTACTTCTTCTCAAACTCAGGTTTTGGTGCAGTGGAAGCATCATTCCAAGGAAGATGCCACTTGGGAAGACTTTGCGGCCTTCAAACAGAGATTTCCTACATTCCAACCTTGAGGACAAGGTTCGTTTTTAAGGGTGGGGTATTGATAGGATACTGTTGGTGATATTTGTACAAGGTTGTGATAGGTTGATATTGTTAGTGAGAAGTGTCTGGGAATCATTGATTGAATGTTGTGGTTGTTAATTGATGATTAGTTAGGAAAATATCGTGTAACTACCCTAGCTTGCAATCTAGTATAAATACTGGATAATTGTGCAAATGCAGGATCATGATTTGTAACCGAAGTTTGTTAGTAATACAAGAGGAACTATCAGCGTATAAGTAAAGGTTAGAACAAGGGTTCTATTATCATTATAATGAATTTTAAACAAAGTAGCAAAATTAAACAAAGTAGCAAAACATGTGAAAAAAAAAAACCAATTCATACGCAAATAAAATGAAGTATTTACCTTTTTTTTTTTTTTTCAACAAATTTTATTTTATTAGTCCCCCTCTCTCGGTTCAATCACAAAACAGAAACTTAAAATTAGTTTTCTATGTCAGAGGTTAATTTACCTATTTATTTTGCTACTTTCATTATAATAAGGTATCTTTAATTTTATTTGCATATGAAATGTTTTTTTTTTTCACAGGTTTTGCTACTTTGTTTAAAATTCATTATAATGAGAAGCACTTTGCTTTTCTCTGCTTGAAAATTTCTATTTTTTCTTCTGTATAGATGAATTTTATTTTATTTTATTCATTATAATTTGAGATAATTAATTTGTGGAATGATATAGAGAATACCATTAAAAATAAATAGGTAAGAAATGGTGTTGTACCTAATTTGTTGGACTTTATTCCAAATTCGTATGATGTGAGGAGTTGTTGAAGGTTTTAATTCTTCTACAACCTTTTTTATGTGTCATCTATTTATTGAAGGTATATATAATGTTATAATTTTTTGTAACAAATTTAATAAAGAATTTAGAATACATACTGCTCATGCTTCTTCTTTTTCCACTCTTTGAGAATCAGTTGGCTTAGATCAGTAGTTTTTACTCCGACAGATATCTTCCAACCAGGTGTAAAAATAGAGACATGTCTGTTTGGGATCTTATCAATAGGTAGTTCCTTCTTCATTTTTTGTGTGTATTCTTGTAAATATCCTGAGAATGAAAATAAATAAATTTTTTTTTATTACCATAACACACGATTAGAACATTAAGATAATCAAAATTGAAACTCATAATCTGACCAAATTCAAAATATTAAAAAATTACTTCAATTTCCTCTAAATTTCCTCTTTTTTTACTTCCAAAGTTACCCAAAAAACTTCATTGTGAAAAACGGAAAATTAAAGACCCAAACTTTAAGTCCGCAAACTAATAAAATCTTATTTGACACACCCCGATCGAGATCAGGGCATGCTGGCCGTCACGTGGAAGTGACGTAACCATGTGCACAGTGCGGAAGCTAATAAAATATTAATAAAAATAGTACGAGTAAATAAAATCTAGCTTTACACGAAGTAATAACATACATATGCAAGCGTAAGTGTGAAAACCAAAGTTCAGAGCACGAAAACCTAATGCAGTCCGGGAGAAAACGACACTACAAAAGCACACCTGAAGGCGATCCTACACTGGTAATAATCTGTCAGATATGCCGGGGAAATCCTCAGGGAAGCCACCAAACGTGCTAGCCAACTAGAACCTGGAGGGGCGCAAAACAAAACCGTGAGTGGGCAAAAACAAAGCTTTTCAAAAACCAGTTCATAAACAAAGTTCTAACCCCTCGCCGTAAAACCTGTATACTTCCCAGAAAATAGAATATACATATATATATAAGTCATGCTCAGAAATATGCCATGCCAAATGCCTCGAAGAAAAATGCAAGTGCTCAGGTAATGCCAAAACCAATGCCATGTAATCTGTCAGCCGGAGTCACCTAACGTGACCTGTACGGCTGAAACTAGAGCTCAAATCTCCATCTCACTAACTATACCTGCATACGAGTCGGAACCACCTAAAGTGGTATGTAAGACAGAACTGGGTGTAATATAAGTACGCTCAAGTGCTACGATCACGTGAAGGCTGGGCGAATAATCGCGGGTCACCTACGAGTCGGAACCACCTAAAGTGGTCTGTACGACAGGACTGTGCACCTAACTTGGATCCAAGATGAGCGTGTGGTGCGGGAGGTGAACATCACGTGAAGGATTGTGCCCTACTTTGGGCGGGAGCACTAACACCGGGGGTGCAGGTTATGAGCTATCTATACATCTCAAATCATTACTGAACATAAACATAAATCATACTTACCTGGCACTCACCTGTGCGTCCACAGCACCAATGCACACATATATGTATGCAACTAATAATGCGTAAATAAATGGCAAACAATAAACATGGCATATAAACGAATAAACGTTTCAAATCAATTTCTGGGAAAAACATGAGTATATAGGTATATACGGAAAACCAAAAGCCCACTCACTGGTATGTAGAAGGGTCATAACCCCCTTACCTCGAGTGACCGCGCTCGTCCTCGGGATAGGTCTCACCTATATGCGAAACAACTATAAAAACGTTAATTTTAAAGCACATCACCAACCTTATGAAATAACTTCTCATACAATGCTCAAATGGGGTGTATGAATACACCAACGTGATCTACTTAACCTCAGGAACATCCCCATATTTTTAGAAAAAATTTCCACCGTCGCACGCTCCCCCACGCGCTAGCCAAGGCACGGCCACACGCGCCGGTCACGCGCAGGCACGTGCCTGGCACACTGACGGCGTCAGTTAACGCCTTCAGGAATATTCCGTTAACTTTAACGGAATCCGTTAACGTCGTTAGGAATATTCCGTCCAAACTGACGGAATATTCCGTCGTCTTTTCCGGCGAGGCTCTGGCGCCGTCGCCGGCGCCGGAAAATCGTGAAAACTTTAAATCTTCATATCTTCTTCATTTTTCAACCAAATTTCACAAAATTGGTACCAAAATGAAGCTTACAACGAGAGGAACAAATTCATTCCACTTTCAAGTGCTAAAACACACGGAATCTCGCCGGGAAAACACCACCAACTCCGGCCAACCTCAAAACTCACGATCCTGACGTCCAAAACCTTCAAACGAACCACCCCGAGCCTCCTAAGGACCTCACCAAGCTTCCTACAAGCTTGAAATTCCAAAAAACACAAGAATTAACGTGTGCATGAACAGTGACAAAATCGGGGTATCCCGAGTTCGATGTGAAAACGAAGGTATCCTTACCTGAAATGGGTATGGTTGAACTTCTACGGACCTCACGAGCAAGAATATATACTTTGTTTCCTCGATCTGTGAAGATTTGGAGGGTTTTGGGGTATGTCCGTACAAATGGGATAGGAAATGGGGGATAGAAAGGCTTGGGACAGGGGGTGCATGGCAGGGAAAGGTGAAGGTGTGTGTGGTCCACAACCAGCCAACAACAATCCAAAAACAACCACACAACGAAAAATCACACTAGGGGCAAAATCGTCATTTCACCCATACGGTTCAAAAATTCCGGAACGGGCTGTCACATATTTATACGACAAAACCCACCCCAAATGCTAGAAAACGAAGACTTGGGTCACCATCTCGAGTACAAAGTTGGGAATTTTCGAGACTACAAAGGGTGAAATCGGCATTTTATTGCCATGAAAAAAAAAACCCAAAAAATTATGGCTGCAGATGACGGTGGAGTGCATCAAATTTAAAAAACGCACAATGAAGATTTCAAAGGAAGAAGTTAAAAAAATCTAAAATTGACTTAGAAATACTAAATACAAACTCATATATACATCCACAAAGCTGCAACAGAGTGCATCAAATTCATCGCCTAAAAGAAGATAAACTATCAAAAAAACCTAGAAAATGAAAAGGCACATTTAGATTGAGACTTACCCAAATTTACTCAAACCTTTGAACTTTGGAGCGTAATAGAATCGTCTTGACCCTATAACAAAAAGGAGAGAGAAAGAATAAGAAAATTGAAATAAAAAGCACCAAGATTTCACAGAAGATGGACATGAATGATTGGCAAAAGCATTTTGAGTCAAGAATCTCACCAAATTAATTCAAATAGCATTGCATGCGAAGAAGGCAGAGCAAAAAAAATGGGGAGTATAAGATTCGGCCACATAATCGGAGGAGATGGGGAGTACATATAATAATACTGTAGCCAAAACGGAAAAAATGGGAATGTACGTGGGAATTGGAAAGTTACTGCTTGGTAGTGTGTCACCGTTTTTAAAAAACTGACGACAACCTCTACCTTTTTTCTCCCACGTTGTTTCTTCTTATTATTATTTTTTAATATAATTTTGTTAGATACTAATATCTCCTCCTAAAATGGAGGAGATACGTTCATGTTTTAACAAATTTTAATATATCCTTTTTTTTTTATTTTTCAATACATTTTTTTCTCAAAAGTTTCTGTTTTTTTTTTTTTTTAACAATATTTCTATGAGATATTAGTTCCTCTCTCTCTCTCTCTGAAAATGGAGTTAATTACCTATTGAAACTCTTTCTCTATAGAATTCTTTCATTTAAAGATATTGACCTCTTATTAACTCATTATAATGAAAGTAGCAAAATAAATAGGTAAATACTTCGCTATGAGTGCATCTCGGAAAAAAAGAAAAAAAAAAAGGAAACAAAATCTTACTTTATTTTAGGCTACACCTTGACGATTTTATTTATAATGAGTAATTAACTCATTATATTTTTCTGTTTCTCTTTGATACTGACCTCTGCACGATTGAATGCACGGAGAGGAGAGAGAGAGAGAGAGGGAGGAGTGGAGTTGGTCACGTCTTTTCTTTTTCTTTTTTTCATTTTTCAATATAACAAATTTAAGTTTTTGTTTTTTTAACAATATTAGTCCATCTCTCTCTCCGAAAATGAAGGAGTGGAGTAGGTCACGTCTTTTTTTTTATTCCTTCTTTTTTTTTTTTTTTTCAATAAAAAGCAATTTTAAGTTTCTGTTTTTTGTTACAATACTATGACTGCGTTTTATTTTGTATTTTTTTTTTTCTGTGAGATATTAAACGCTCTCGCTCTCCTAAAATGGAGGAGCGGTGGTTGGGTTAAACTCATTTTATCTCTTTTTTTTTTTTTAATTCATTATATCTCATTTTTCATTTTTTTTTCTTTTTCTCTGAAAACTGATTTGCGTCAAACATGGTTGAATTTGTGTCTTCCGCGTTTGTTCTTTTATATTTTATCTCTTTTTTTCTAATTTTTTTCTAATAAAATTTTCTAAAAAAATGAAATATAAATTTTTGTTTCTGACAAAATTACTCTTGGGATTTTTATATGTATTTTTTCTGTTAGTTTTGTTTTTTTTTTTTTGTTTGGAGGGATTTTTACATTGTGAAGTTTTTTTTATTTATTGCATTTGGGTACGCATAAAGACATTCTTATAATTATTTTTAATTTGTGACCTACATTATGAAAGGTATCAAATTAATAAACCAAGAAATCAAGAATGTCTTTATGCGTGAAGTCAAGCGTTAACTGAAGATATTCATTATGTAAAACTAAATTATTGCTTCTATCATCTCCGTCCGTTCTTGATTTGTTGAAATCCACTTTAATTTTTTTTTTTCGTATTCCTACATAAACCCAAAAAAAAAAAAAAAGAACGCAATAATTTTTTTGACAAAAGAAAAGATAACATGAGGAAAAAATGTATGCAATAACAGTAACTTGCATATTAATATCAGTGAAGAGAAGAGCTATATATTCTTCTCTACCAATCAGTTCAAAGAAGAGTTATTTAAAAGACAAAAATTCTCTAAACCTAAGTCAGAGGCGAAGCATCCACATGAGACCCGAAAGACCATCATCAAATTATCAAAATCCAGTCAAACATAAATGAAAAAAGACATGAGTAAATAGAAAAAACAAATGAACTGCATCGTCAAAATTAAATAGTGCCTTTGCATCGCCTCCTCATCCACAGGAGTAACACATAGAACCCTCGTCCTGGAATTTCCTAAAGGCATCCTCATCCACGGGAACAACACACAAAAACGTCGCACTGGAATTTCCAGAAGGCATATGAATTATTAAAGATGCCTTTGCATTGCTTCCTCATCCGCGGGAACAACACAGAACCCTCGCACTGGAATTCCCAGAAGACATCCTCCATGAAAATTAACACGTCAAATATAAAAATGTCATAGAATCCCATCATGCAGATAAGACTCCATTTGAAGGAGTTGCCGAGTTTTTTGCCTGAAAAACAGACAAAAACAAAGAACAAATGAGCCCAACTCTACAAATTCCATGCAATGCAACAAATGATAAGATCAAATCCATTACATGTTCTCTTCACATGAACTACTCCCATTAGTCACATCACCATCAATGGACTGCACGTTTTGCTGCGGCTCCGGCGCTTTCTTTCTAACAAACTTGGCATCCTAAAAATACAAATAAATTTATCGGTAAAGAAAACAAAAGCAAGCAAAACAAACAAAAGCAAGCAGTACTTTGTAACGCAAAGCAAAACCTAAAATTTAAAAGAAAAAACCCAAAACCACTGCTCCCTTTTTGTATTGAAAATTCATTTGCTCTTCTCTTGAAAGCTTCTAGTCAAGTTTATGAGGCCACATCGTTGAAATTTTGTACCCATTTTTTGTTGGCGATTTATTTCCTCTCTATAACCGTTCCACTTTGTTTGCAAAGGCAGAGACGTAGAGGAAATACTGATGTGGGAGTGGGAAGTTATAGGGGAAAAAAGCAATGCTATGCGTGCGAAGGAAACGTGGAGGTTTGAATCACACGTGCAATTTTTTTACTTTTTTTTCCCTTTTTATTTATTTTATTTTACTTTTTAGTTTGACAAAAATATCCATCGTGAAATATTCATAAATTCTAGGTAGTTTTGTATCTGAGGTAGTTTTTTTTTTTGTTTGAGGGGCTTTTTAGTCTAATTATTTTTGGTGAAGCCTTGAGACACCAATCCCGAATTATCAAGTACCAGTCAACTCAGAATATTCGAAGACCTACTAAAGGGTTTGTGCTGAGACGCCCATACCAAAGCACATGAGTTCCTCTCCAAACAAGAGACCAATCACAACGTAACACATGTCAACATCAGAATAAAGCTCATAGAGTCCCACATCGACTTTGGACGAAAACAGAGGACTCTCCTCAACTATAAAAGGAGATCATTCTCCCACAATTATTCCTTGATGATCCTATTCTACTTTAATCTATTCTTAGAACTTGTAAATATTAATGATTATGCTTAAACCTTTGTATCATGTAAACTCTACATTATTAATGAGAACTCCTCTACCCTCGTGGACGTAGCCCAACTCAGAGTGAACTGCATACATCTTGTGTTAACTTATCTCTATCTCTTTACATATAACCTTCATTTGGTTACCAAAGCGACCTTGTGAAGGTCATACCTTGAGACCTTACGTTGTTCCAAAGTTCATCCAATTTTGTGCATCAACATATATCTTCACCATATAAATTTCGTAATCAAAACTGTTTAATTTCTTAATCTTCATTTGAATATTATTTTTACAAAAAATCATTAGAATTGAAAATTGCTTGGTCATCCATTTGTATTAATTAAATCAGCGGTTTGTTATGAATATGTTACTTGGTATCTACACTGTTGGTTTATTTGATACATTTTAGATGACAAATCGATCTCCGATTTAGATGATTTTTTTATAAGATGATCTTTAAATGAAGATTAAGAAATTCAAAGGTTTCGATTATGAAATTTCTACAATGAAGACCAAAATGTCAAATCCTATGTGGCATGACATGGAATGGCAGCAAAGGGGTTTGCTGTCAAATGTGACAGCAACTTCAAAATTTTCTTACTAATTATTAAATGTCTTTTATTAATATTTTAATGTCATTTATTATTAAATATCATTGATTATTTGATTGTTGAACGATAGAGTTGGTTTGGTTTATGAGATTCAACCACCACCACCCACTGACCACGACCAAATATCATCCATCCCATTACCTTACTACCAACCTAAATGCAATCTCCGCCGGCAACAATAGCGGCGGCGATGCTACTGCTCCTTCTGCCAATGGCATTAATTGTGGTGAATGTGGGAGCATCTTACACAAACAGCGTGTACAACCCATGCGCAGACACCAAGATTATTCAGAGGTCCAACGACTTTACATTTGGGATTGCATTCTCGTCCAATACCTCCTTCTCCCTAAACTGGAACCAGTCGCATCAGCTCTCCCCCTGCAACCGTCACCTCTCGTTGTTGTCCTCCAACGGCTTTGTATTAGTATTAATTAATATGACTTTTATTATGAATTATTTATATGTAAAATTTAAAGTATAAGACAAAAATTAAGAAAAAAAAATGTAATAAAATAATAGTTTAATTTGACGGGTGGAGAGCAAAACATGAAAATATGTCAAAATGCCACATAAGCTATCAAATTTAAATTTTAAGTTTAAAATTTGACATCTCCTTTGAAGATAGTCTTATTTGCAAGTGAATGAATAAGTTCATTTTCCAAAAAAAAAAACGTAATATTATTTTTTTGATAAACTAAAAGATAAACACTAATTCATCATTTTTACACCATTCATAAAGTTTACACCTTTGGGTTGGAAACTGTAAACCCTAAAACCTATATATGCAACTTAATTGGAGTGTAAGCCGCAAATCTACCGGATTTTTAAGTGAATGCGGGCATGCTAATATACGATTAAATAACCTTAGGTTTGCGAAACCAAAAATTCTTGTTCAAACAATTACTGCCGAGTAAGAAATCTCTCGATCTTGGTTTTCCGGCCTCGGCCGTTCTGATTACTTCTATAGTTTATGTCCTCGACACCAGACTCAGTCTCGATCACAATTTTCTCGAACATTAAGGTTCAATGAACGGTAATTCAGACTAATTAGATAGATATATATACTCAAACGTCAAGGTCATTGTGCAATCCATACTTAAAGAAGCTAGAACACCAACTTGCCTCCGAGAGTAAGCAAAGTGTCCTTAGCGAAACACCAGAGTGGAATTTCTTTCGTAGGGATTTTTCGTCGTCATTGTTCAGTTGTAAACTCCAGTGAGTACAACCCTTTTAGCTGCTTCCTCTACCTTATTAGAAGACATCGGTGACTTCTGGTTAGACATCAGTAATGCCACAAACGAGGCAAAAAATGTTTGATAAAACACGTAGCTAGAGAAATTTGATTGAAGTTATAAAATTTCACCAGATATTTACACTGCAAAATAAAACAAATAAGATACAACACATGTGACTCTGTACTTTGGCGTAAGGCGAAACTAGCCTTCACCATTCAATTCATCGTCCGTCTTGTGTGTGGCTACTGGTTGTTGTGAACACTGCTACGAAATTCAGAGGGAGAGAAGGCAATTGTTGAGAGTGAACTCCAAATCAGAGAATTAAGAGATTTTTCATGTGCTTATAAGAAGTTAACCATGCAACCTAGGCTTCCTTTAAAATATTTAGATAAAAATGTGAAAAACTGATAACCGTGTCACTGATCTGAAATATTCTGCTTCGTATGTGTTGATCCTAAAAACTACCAAGCCTATGTGGCGCGTAGGCCGAGTAATCAATAAGCTAACTACGTCATTCAGTTGTATGCGGGGCGTGCCAACTCTTTCGCCGAGCTCAGCTGGGGAGTAAAATGTGTTGATGTCACGATGGGCGCGCTGCTGACTTCTTAATCTTGTGACTGCGGTTGAGAAAGGAACACGTCTCGGCCTTCGGGTTCTAGAGCCTGAAGACAAGGCTGCTAGTTCTGCAAAGTTCAATATCAAATTTGGCTCTCAGGATGCCGAATGTAGTAACCTGGTAACACCTCACTTCGCCGAGAAGGCTGATGAGATGACCTCTGCCAATAAGGACTCGAAAATCCTTCTTGACCGAGACTTGGATAGGTAACCAGTCGGTCTCAGAGCAGTGCTATTTATCCAAATTAAAGGGGCTTCGCGGTCAAATGGTTCTACGACTACAGTGTTGTTTATCCAAACTGAAGATGTTCACCGATTGCCTTCACAGTGTTGTTTATCCAAACTGAAGATGTGTTGGTAAAAAAGGAAAATAAACATCTCAAGGTTGTTGAGAGGTTTCGCGTAGAGTGAGAGTTTGTGCAAGACAGTCTGTGCGTTGAATTGGAAAGGGCCTTTCATGTTGCTAATACTCTGATACTTAAAATGCTAGTACGCTTCATTGCTTGTTGCTTGCCGTGAGTATCCCGCGTGCAGAAGTAATATTCCTAAGAATATTAGATAATCCCTCGTGTAGGCACTCCCACTTTTTTTGGGATGTGATAATGCATGAAATCCCATCGATTTGGATTTTAAAAAAAATATGATAATGTAGCTCCAGTGGATATAATGCATGCAATTGCATTAAAACCAATCAACGCCTACCATTATTTGGAGGCAATCCAAACTAATGGTCCAATCCAAGTGCCATGCATAATAATAGTGAATTATCATGCCGTGACCTAATCCAAACAGATTTGCTGCTATCCTGATGCCAATCATTACCATGCACGACTCTTCACTTGCGGCTTCTCCTAATGTGGTATATCTCAAGCAGACCTGCATAAAGAGATAGTCCTCCTTCATTTCAACTCTTCTTCCACGCATGCATTAATCTTTCTGCCAATTAATATCCATTTGCCAACCCAAAAAAAAAGCATGCATTAGGATAAAATCCAAACTGAGCCTTATCTTCGATCTTTTGATCCGATAGCATTTCAATCTTTTGGACTTCTTAATTATCTCTACACTATAGAAATAATTTTCAATAATTCCTCAGATAACATCATGATTATTAAAATCATAATAATATATGACAAATTATTAATCAATCATCTCAATCTTCTTTCAATCCAACAGGTCAGAATTTTACTTATTCTACAGCCTCGATTGCTCGGGCCGATAGTGTAAAATCGGGTCTAAACAGTACGATATATGTATCTAGTGTTGTACTGGTGCATGTGCTTATCACCATCATCAAGTGAAGGAAAGGAAAGTGAGAGGAAGCAGCCATAAACCATAAGGTAACGGAAGTTGTTCCCGTGAGCTATGTGGACCTCCTCATTCATTCGTTAAACTTGGACCATGCAAAAAAAGGAAACATTACAATGTCCTACTGTTCACGCTCTCCCTTCATCTTTGGTTAATTTGAGGCCTCCTAGTCCTAGCTATCTTAGCTAGAGGGGAAATTAATTAAGGAAGATCAATCGATATACGATGAAGAACCAGCTGCTGTTTTCCAGTGTTGTTGATGGTCATCATTATGACTATTCTAATTCTTCAAGATCAATAGTTCCTAATGATAATGATAGTGATAATGATAGTTATTGTTGGTGGAGATGGGCTGCAGAGTTTGATCATGTAAAGAAGATGCAGATGAAGCTTGATCATGAGCGCCTCATATTCACCGGCGGCAGAAGGGCATCTAGTCAATTTACAGCAGCAGCAAGGATGCGAGTGGTGCGAGAGTTGGAGAGACTGGCTTTGGTATCAACCCGTCGGGAAGGGGTGAATGAGATTCGCTCTTAGGCGGAAGCTGCTCATGTATCGCTCGGGCGACTTCTGGATGCCTACAGGAGGTCTTGCAAGGAAAACATGGACATTCCACCGGCGGCCACAATTCACGCTCTTATTTCATTTGTTATCTTTCTTTTTCTGCTAGTTCTGCTTTGAGTAACCCTTGATTGTAATGGGTAGATTTGAAAGCAGCTGGGAATAATTAAATTGATGAAATGTCATGATATTAATGAATTAATTCGTCTTTGTTCACTTTGTTAATTCATCAACTTCAAGCAGATTAATTAAGCAATAAGAATTTTTCCTTTCTGGAATAATTAATCCAAGTAAATTAAAATGCATGTGGCTGGCTCATATATATATATATATGTATATTGATTACTGTCGAGGCGAGGCGAGGCGGGGAGACTTGCTAGTTTAATAAGGGAAGCATGAAACGGTGAAGTTATGAGCATTTTCTCTCAAGAAAAAACGGTGAAGTATTGGCCATTACTTGTTTATGTTTTTAACATGCATCTCCTTTCTTCTTGTTTGTAAAAACTATTAGTTATAGTATTTAGTTTATCCGACAAGTTGATATCTTTGATAATTAATTGCATAGATTGCTTGAACTCCTATTAGATTACAGGCATCATCTATTATTGATTGTCTAAATATATTATCAAAGTTTTGTTCCTTATTAACCAAAATAAAAAAACAAATTGTTCCTTGTAGATGAAGAGATCTCTGGTCATCCCAATCTCATGTTTTAGAAAAATGTTTTTTTTTTCTTTTTTTTTCTTTTCTTTTTTTTTTTTTTTTATAACCAAGGGTTAAATTGTAAAATGCTAAGGAAGAATCTATGGAATCGAACTCGCACCATGATGCATAAACATTATTGTTTTCGTCGTTGAGTAAAGTGCCATCTATTTAAGAAAAGTATATTTTTACAATAAGCATAACTATTCTATTAGTGAGTAGTGCTACTTGGACACATGAAATAAACTAACATTCAATTATTGATGAAATTACTTAACAAAGATGGGCAATAGAGGATTAGGCAGCACAACTAACTATTATTGTAGCCTACCTTCTTTGTTCTTAGAGCGATTACAATAGAGTGCCTTTTCTCCTATCACTGAGAAATTTCTTATGTGCTGAGAATACGATCTGCTACATCAACTGTCATAATACAAGTGGTTGAATTTTTTTTTTTTCAAGCTTCCAACCACTAATATTATAGCACTTAGTATATTAGTCTGAATTTCAGGCACACTGAAAAATCTCTCTCCATCTCGTTCCCTATGAGTTATAAATTACAGTCTTAAAAATAGCATAAATATATCAGCAGGCATGTTGAACTAAGTTTTACAACTACCAATGTGTATTGAGGATATATTGAGTAAGAGCATCTCCAATGACTCAAAGAACCACTACAGTATCCTCAATATATCTATATTGATGTACAAATCTAGACGTGAACTAGCTAAGTCCCACCGGGGGCAGCTGCCCCCACTCAAGTTTTGTGTGGAGGAAAAAAGAAAAAAAAGCAAGAAGGATTTAAGGTCTTGAGGCTCACCATGATCGAAGAAGATAATGAACAGTACTAGAGCCACTGTACAGTGTAGGTTTCCTGGCTGACCTGATCAGTTCGTAGCTTGAAGTTTTAATTCCTTGTTTGGGAGGTTGATGAAATCCATTGATGTGGCTAGTTAACACAGTCATGATGGTGGTCTCGGCATCTTGGCCGTTTGGCATTTGCAGAGGTGAGAGACGAGAACGGAAGAGATAAGGGCTAAGGGAGGGGAGCTCGAGAGAGAATTCGAGAGATATAACCTAGGTGGTAGTTCGGTGGTTTGGCGGTTTGCCCGCGAGTAAGCCACGGTGGTGTGTGGGTGTGCTCGGGGGAGGGAGGAAATGGCAAAGAGGTAAGGGAGATATGAGAGGGAGCTGAAGGAAGAAAATAGAGAGGGAGAGAATTCTAGAGGGAGAGAGAGAGAGAGAGAGGATTCTAGAGAGATAAAGGGAGAGATATATCACGGGATCAAGGAAACACCCCCAGAAAATGGGATCACCTGCCATGTGTCAACACCAGAGCGGCCCCAAAGTGGAAATATCTCCATTTGAATAAAATTATCAAAATGCCCCTAACTTTGCTCGCATATAACTTATTCGTTATAACTCCAAATTTAATTTCGCTTGCGCCCACACGTTCGTCGTGATGAGTACTACGAGGATACACCAAGAAAAAAAAAAATCTTACGTGACACGATAAGGCGGTCAACAAAAGTCAACGTATTTGCCTCGAAGGGCATTTTTGTAATTTCACATTTTAAAATTATAAAAAGTGTAACTTTTGGGGACGGATCGTTAAAATCTACCCCTTTTAAGAAAATTTCGTCACTGAAATTTAAAAATAACTTGTTATATGAAAAATATTTGAAAATATGTGTATATATATATAAGGAAGAAATCAAGTTAGAGTTGCTGCATAAAAGAGAATTCCATTCCGTCGCGATCAGATTGCAATTATTCCTCTTTTATGCCTCCAAACTCATACTTTCTTCCTTTCTTGATAATATAGTAGTATAACACTCATATAAAACATAAAGTTGAAAATACAATAATTATGTAATAACTTAAGATCCAAAATATATGCGTATAATAAGATAATGATGAAAATAGATATGTGAAAACGTACGATTCAAATATCGATACTATGTTTAAAATTGA